>NC_068359.1:8138808-8426308 GCF_020536995.1 Dreissena polymorpha | reverse complement strand
ATGCCCAGTTTTCTCAGAAAACGACACATATCATTATGTAAAATCTATAGCGTTTTGTAAAGGGATACTACTAGTAGATCTAGTAGTAGCAATGATTGTAAAGGGATACTACTAGTAGATCTAGTAGTAGCAATGATTGTGATTGTGGGGGTAGTGGTAAATATAGTGCCTGTTTTGTAAAGGGATACTACTAGTAGATCTAGTAGTAGCAATGATTGTGATGGATACTACTAGTAGATCTAGTAGTAGCAATGATTGTGATGGATACTACTAGTAGATCTAGTAGTAGCAATGATTGTGAGGGATACTACTAGTAGATCTAGTAGTAGCAGTGATTGTGAAGGGATACTACTAGTAGATCTAGTAGTAGCAATGATTGTAAAGGGATACTACTAGTAGATCTAGTAGTGGCAATGATTGTGATTGTGGGGGTAGTGGTAAATATAGTGCCTGTTGCTATCATTTTTACATAGAATATGTCGAAACATCCAAGGTAAACAAAATATCAACATTTTAAACACATTTAAGAAGCAATACCATTGATTCATTATCGTGTCTAGTTTATGTGTCGCCGGCCTACCGTACTGAGCTGAGTGTCTTTACATCATAAACTCTTAATATTTTGCGAATTCCATTTCGATCTATATTTGCATTTTTGTTAAATTGACATCTTCATTCAAATGTAAGATAACAGTTACCTAGCGTATTTGGGGTTTTAAATCGTACATGCTATCAAAATAAAAGGTGGATGTAACATTCAAATTCTAGGTTGTGTGATAAAATGGAAATTATTTCTGCGAAATTACATAATAATGTACAAATGTATAACGCTTGATGTTGGTACATTCTTTTTTATTTCTCATTTACATCAGCTTATAAATCTAACAGAATACGAGGCGTATGAAACTTTCTGGAATATAAACATAACGTATTTTCAACTATTTTGTACATAGATACAAGTACATGTTGTATACATAAACAAATACCATCGATATGAACAACGGAATGACTCATACGGAATACATATAACTAAAATAGCATTTAAACAACACTTCAACAAAAAGAAACTTTCTTATTGTAAATCTTGTATTGAGAGGAAATCCAAATATATAACAATATTAAATTAGAATTTCGAATATCGTTAGATATTTGCTGTGAGGATTGTTTATGGATGCTAAACACTACGTAGAAAATGAGTTTTTCCATAGACCCCTAGCTGTCATTAAATAACGACGAAAAATGAACTCTTACAGAGCTTTTACTCTACATTCTGCAATATTGACGACTACACCACAAGAGAGCATCTACAATAAATTCCTACGTCATGAAAAAACATGCACAATCAATGGAGCCTTCAACTAAAGCAGCAAAGGTGACAAGGACCAATCAACCTTATTTTTCATCAAAAGCACCACACAATAAATGAAGTCATAATCATTGCAATTATATTGCGCACTTGTTTCAAAATGGGATTGGGTCCTTTCAAATGTATAAATGATCGTGGTAAGAGAATCGCTTTTTTCTTTTTGGATTGGGCCTCATTTCGGTCCAATATGATGTGCCGCTTTTGAAAATAAAATCACTGTTCAGTCAAAGGATGTAATTATTTTGAGTTATGATTAGTTTTTTGTATTATACTTTAAATAAAGGATTACTTTTTAATTCATTTTGGGAAAAAAACGTAGCTTCTGCTTTGAGAATAATTATGGTCATTTTAGGTTCCGAAATATTTGATTTTAATAGACACAAGGCATCCACAGACCATGTGACGTTAACAAAACAAATCGCTATGATGTCATAAAAACACCGCCGTGACGTCATCAATGGTGCTCATGTCTGCAGACGAGAACTGGCACATGGGAGTGGTGGATGATGTAATCACTCACGGATCCAAGAAATGTCCGCCTGATCTTGCCAAGGCCCCGTGTTCCAGTAACGATCAGGCTTGCCTTTTCCTCGTCGGCGATTTTGCACACGACCTCTCCGGGTTTCCCTTGACCAGTGCGGAATTTGCCAGTCATCTAAAACTCAAAAAAGTTATTTCATAATCGCCCCTTATGTATACAAATACAGACACGAGCTGGATTGATGCGGCTTCGCGAAAATCGCTTAATAATTGGTTTAACCGAGTGTAGGTAACTAATCAACCCGTTTCTTAATACACCACGTGACCAAATTCAAACGTGAATAAAGTACAACACCAAATGTGAAACAATGCAGCTATTGACTGAATACGCAACGTGCAGAAATTACATCATGTGACCGAACACAACATGTCTCGACACCGTGACCTTGACAATCTAAATTTTGACCTCAAAACAAAAAGGGGTCGTCTTTTCCACTAAACAAGAGGGCCAAGATGGCCCTAGTTCGCTCACCTGAGAGGAGTCGGTTCATTCAATCTTTACCAAACATCAAACTTGACCTAGATATTGTCCAGACAAACATCCTGGTCAAGTTTCATCATTATTGAACCAAAACTCTGGCATATGGAGTGTTTTTGTTTTTGTAAGATTTTACCTGGTGACCTATATTTTGAGTTGACACCCCCTAACCAAACATCAAACTTTGCTTACAACAATGAATATTATCACCAAGATTCCTAAAATCTGAAACAAAATTGTGACCTCTAGAGTGTTTACAAGGATTTTGTATAATATAATAAAAATTTGGACAATCTAAGGGCAATAATTATGGCATTAATTATGTGATATATATAAAAAAAACAATCTTTGTACCAAGTTTCATGATGATTGGGAAAAAATTTGATTTCTAGAGTGTTCACAAGCTTTTTTTACTATATGAATATAAGAAAACTGCCCCCCCCCCCCGGCAGCCATGTTATTCAACTGACCGGAACCATTTTCGAACTCAACTCTCATATCAAGAAACAAATGTTCTGACCAAATTTCATGAAAATTGGGCCAAAAATGTGACTTCTAGAGTGTTCACATGTTTTTTAACGGATCTGGACCATTTTCGAACTCGTCCGAGATATCAATAAAACCAATGTTTTGACCAACTTTCATGAATATTGCGCAAAAATTGTGACTTCTAGAGTGTTTACAAGGTTTCTATATAGCCTAATAAGGAAAACTGCCCCCCCCCCCCGGCAGACATGTTTTTTAACTGACCGGAACCATTTTCGAACTCAACTCTCATATCAAGGAAACAAATGTTCTGATCAAATTTCATGAAAATTGGGCCAAAAATATGACTTCTAGAGTGTTCACATGTTTTCACTATATACATATAGAGAAAAATGCCCCGCCCACTGGCGGCCATGTTTTTTCACCGATCTGGACCATTTTCAAAATTTGTCCGAGATATCAATAAAACCAATGTTTTGACCAACTTTCATGATGATTGGGCAAAACTTGTGATTTCTAGAGTGTTTACAAGGTTTCTCTATAGCCAAATAAAGAAAACTGCCCCCCCCCCCCCCGGCAGCCATGTTATTCAACTGACCGGAACCATTTTCGAACTCAACTCTCATATCAAGAAACAAATGTTCTGACCAAATTTCATGAAAATTGGGCCAAAAATGTGACTTCTAGAGTGTTCACATGTTTTCACTATATATAGAGAGAGAAAAATGCCCCGCCCACAGGCGGCCATGTTTTTTCACTGATCTGGACCATTTTGGAACTCGTCCGAGATATCAATAAAACCAATGTTTTGACCAACTTTCATATTGATTGGGCAAAAATTATGACTTCTAGAGTGTTAACAAGGTTTCTCTATACCCAAATAAAGAAAACTGCCCCCCCCCCCCCGGCAGCCATGTTATTCAACTGACCGGAACCATTTTCGAACTCAACTCTCATATCAAGAAACAAATGTTCTGACCAAATTTCATGAAAATTGGGCCAAAAATGTGACTTCTAGAGTGTTCACATGTTTTTTAACCGATCTGGACCATTTTCGAACTCGTCCGAGATATCAATAAAACCAATGTTTTGACCAACTTTCATGATGATTGGGCAAAAATTGTGACCTCTAGAGTGTTTACAAGGTTTCTATATAGCCTAATAAGGAAAACTGCCCCCCCGGCAGACATGTTTTTTAACTGACCGGAACCATTTTCGAACTCAACTCTCATATCAAGGAAACAAATGTTCTGATCAAATTTCATGAAAGTTGGGCAAAAAATATGACTTCTAGGGTGTTCACATGTTTTCACTATATACATATAGAGAAAAATGCCCCGCCCACTGGCGGCCATGTTTTTTCACCGATCTGGACCATTTTCAAAATTCGTCCGAGATATCAATAAAACCAATGTTTTGACCAACTTTCATGATGATTGGGCAAAAATTGTGACTTCTAGAGTGTTTACAAGGTTTCTCTATAGCCAAATAAAAAAACTGCCCCCCCCCCGGCAGCCATGTTATTCAACTGACCGGAACCATTTTCGAACTCAACTCTCATATCAAGAAACAAATGTTCTGACCAAATTTCATGAAAATTGGGCCAAAAATGTGACTTCTAGAGTGTTCACATGTTTTCACTATATACATATAGAGAAAAATGCCCCGCCCACAGGCGGCCATGTTTTTTCACTGATTTGGACCATTTTGGAACTCGTCCGAGATATCAATAAAACCAATGTATTGACCAACTTTCATATTGATTGGGCAAAAATTATGACTACTAGAGTGTTTTCAAGGTTTCTCTATAGCCAAATAAAGAAAACTGCCCCCCCCCCCCCCCGGCAGCCATGTTATTCAACTGACCGGAACCATTTTCGAACTCAACTCTTATATCAAGAAACAAATGTTCTGACCAAATTTCATGAAAATTGGGCCAAAAATGTGACTTCTAGAGTGTTCACATGTTTTCACTATATGCATATAGAGAAAAATGCCCCGCCCACTGGCGGCCATGTTTTTTCACTGATCTGGACCATTTTCGAACACGTCCGAGATATCAATAAAACCAATGTTTTGACCAACTTTCATGATGATTGGGCAAAAATTGTGACTTCTAGAGTGTGTACTAGGTTTCTTTATAGCCGAATAAGGAAAACTGCCCCCCCCCCCGGCAGCCATGTTTTTTAACTGACAGGAACCATTTTCAAACTCAACTCTCATATCAAGGAATCAAATGTTTTGACCAAATTTCATGAAAATTGGGCAAAAAATGTGACTTCTAGAGTGTTCACATGTTTTCACTATATACATATAGAGAAAAATGCCCCACCCGCTGGCGGCCATGTTTTTTTCACCGATCTGGACCATTTTCGAACTCGTCCGTGATATCAATAAAACCAATGTTTTGACCAACTTTCATGATGATTGGGCAAAAATTTTGACTTCTAGAGTGTTTACAAGGTTTCTATATAGCCAAATAAGGAAAACTGCCCCGCCAACTGGCGGCCATGCTTTTCAACGGACCAGAACCACTTTTAAGCTCGACCAACATATCATTAAGGCAAACATTTTGACAACGTTACATGAAGATTGGGCATGAAATGTGACTTCTACAGTGTTTACAAGGTTTTCTATTTTTTACCTAGTGACCTAGTTTTTGACCCAGTATGACCAAGTATCGAATTTGATCGAGATATCATTGGGACAAATCTTCGGACCAAGTTTCATGAAGATCCGACATGAAATGTGGCCTCTAGAGTGTTTACAAACCAAATGTGGACGACGGACGGACGGACGGAAGACGGACAAAGACCGGTCACAAAAGCTCTACTGAGCAATCAGTTGAGCTAAAAATCATCGCACCAATTTACATGATTATATTTTAAAGCGTTCTCTATATATCGTGCGGAAACGCAATGGTTTCAATGACCGACGGACAGCTAACAAATGGACAGTCGTAAAGAAAAAAAAGGTGGTACTCATGATTCAAGAGCGGAAGGGTTTTCATATGTGTATTTCCATTCGCGCCCTGTAGCTGCATTTTTGAGAACCTGATTTCGTTAATTTCTTGTGCTGTGTGTGGTGGTGGGGGGGGGGGGGAAGATCCGAAGTGCTCGAAGGTAAGCCCATATGTTGGTTATGGTGACCACAAACCAAGCTCACATGCGCCGGGAGCCAATACTTAACCCGACGGCGGCATTCAGTTTTAAACCAAGGTCACAGAGGTGAGAGGCGGGCGTACCAATCACTGCGCTAGCCGGACAGACTCGGGGATGGGGCATAATGATGGTAAATGCTCCTTATATGCCGTCTTCAGCTCACCTTCAAGTCCAAGATCTTTTTCTTATACTTCTCCTCAAGCGCCTTCACTTTCTCGGTCAGTTCTCGCAGCAACTGATCGACCACGGCCGGACCTGGAAACAATAGATACAAACATACTCGGTCAGTTCTCGCAGCAACTGATCGACCACGGCCGGATCTTGAAAGAATAGATACAAACATACTCGGTCAGTTCTCGCAGCAACTGATCGACCACGGCCGGACCTGGAAAGAATAGATACAAGCATACTCGGTCAGTTCTCGCAGCAACTGATCGACCACGGCCGGACCTGGAAACAATAGATACAAACATACTCGGTCAGTTCTCGCAGCAACTGATCGACCACGGCCGGACCTGGAAAGAATAGATACAAACATACTCGGTCAGTTCTCGCAGCAACTGATCGACAACGGCCGGACCTGGAAACAATAGATACAAACATACTCGGTCAGTTCTCGCAGCAACTGATCGACCACGGCCGAACCTGGAAACAATAGATACAAACATACTCGGTCAGTTCTCGCAGCAACTGATCGACCACGGCCGGACCTGGAAAGAATAGATACAAACATACTCGGTCAGTTCTTGCAGCAACTGATCGACCACGGCCGGACCTGGAAACAATAGATACAAACATACTCGGTCAGTTCTCGCAAAAACTGATCGACCACGGCCGGACCTGTAAACAATAGATACAAACATACTCGGTCAGTTCTCGCAGCAACTGATCGACCACGGCCGGACCTGGAAACAATAGATACAAACATACTCGGTCAATTCTCGCAGCAACTGTTCGACCACGGCCGGACCTGTAAAGAATAGATACAAACATACTCGGTCAGTTCTCGCAGCAACTGATCGACCACGGCCGGACCAGGAAACAATAGATACAAACATACTCGGTCAGTTCTCGCAGCAACTGATCGACCACGGCCGGACCTGGAAACAATAGATACAAACATACTCGGTCAGTTCTCGCAGCAACTGATCGACCACGACCGGACCTGGAAACAATAGATACAAACATACTCGGTCAGTTCTCGCAGCAACTGATCGAACACGGCCGGACCTGGAAAGAATAGATACAAACATACTCGGTCAGTTCTCGCAGCAACTGATCGACCACGCCCGGACCTGGAAAGAATAGATACAAACATATAAAGAATACAACCTTAGTCAAGTCAAAAGTAAAAAAAAACACTTTTATTTCAACTCAATTCATGTTTGACATGAATGCATGAGCAAAAAAGTACTTAAATGTATAGACGAGGCGGGCAATAATATATAAAAATGATGAATTACATTACATATGATATGGTTCTTATAACATATTCTTTCTTGATTATACATTATAGATAACATATCATATTTCAAGTAGCGTCTGACTACATATTCTTTCTTGATTATACAATATAGATAACATATTTCAAATGTCGTCAACACATATAGAAGGTATAACGGATAATCATTAATAATGCAATCAGTATTTTATTTGAATTGTTGCCTCTATGCGAAGTTTTGAAAATTAAATGGAAAAAAGACTTATTTCAGCCGTATTTCCGTTGCAAAAAAGACCTACACAAGGTCGAGATATGAAGCGAATATTATTAAAAAATAAACACTAGTTTCTTTAATGCTGATATGGCTTGAAAGTGAGCGGCATGTAAAAATAATAATACCAGTAATGAAGAATATAAAACGGCGAAAAAACTGCATCGGCATAGACGTCGCCATCTTGACTATCACGTGATTACTCCTGGGTCATGCGAGTTTTGTATCGTGTTATTTCTTAAAAGTTGACCCAGCATTTGTAAAAATATTGCAATACATATACATTTCCAGAAAGGAAATTCATTTCTGCGTTGAACTTAAGACCGAGATCGTGAAAATTGCTGCAAAATTGATGAAGTAATGGCTGTTCAAAGCGATGCACCCCGTTTTCGGCTGATTTTGAGTTGCATACCTTGTTATATATATATATATTTGATAGTGAAAAAAAAATCAGAAAATTTTATTTTTCGTTATAATATGATTATTTATCATTCACAATGATGTTTTCACTAATTGATATCATAGCCACACGCTAACCACCTGTGATCCCTTACAACATACTTAAGTATATCGTTAGGCGGTTTATTTTTTAACTGAGGAAAAAATAAGCACGCGACAAACACGTACCTATTCTTTTCCCTAATGAAGTTCGAGGATGACGATTTAAGAAAAAAACTTGCCTTCGGAGGTTTATCAAACTTAAGTAAAAATTTAAACACTATGTGTTTGTGGAACACTATGTCCCCCCATATATTTGACCGTTAACCTTGAAGGATGACCTTGACCTTTCACCACTCAAAATGTGCAGCTCCATGAGATACACATGCATGCCAAATATCAAGTTGCTATCTTCAATATTGCAAAAATTATGGCCAATGTTAAAGTTTGACGCAAACAAACCAACAATCAAACAAACAGGGCAAAAACAATATGTCCCCAGTATAGAGTGGGGAACATATAAATAACTAAGTAGCTTTGTGGATACGGGCCCTGGAGCCATTTCAAGCCTTTGGCTTCGTTGTAATCATGCTTCTAATTGTGAACGCGATACATACTGGCCATAGAGAGGTCGTACAGTTCCGGCGTGTGAATCAGCACCACATAGTCGTCGTCCCGGCGTATATTCTCCACGTACCCTGAAACGAGAAACCGGATGTTACGTCAGAATCGTCTTGACGCGCATAAATATCATATTGTTAGGGTCTACACATACAAGTTCCTCTAAATAGCCCTCCTAATAGCGTTTACTGTCGAAGTACCCTTAAATGAGACCCCGATTCTGAGGCAGTATCGCTTGAAGAGTTATTATAGACGATGGTAAAAGATCTAACAATGTACACATGTACATGTTGCCAGGAATATCGGCCTCATTACCAACATTGTCGCCGCGCCCGGAAATGACACCGCGGACGTGACGTCAGTAGCGCCTTGACGCGAAAAAACATTTAGGCAAAGATGCTCAAAACTTTAATGGCGCTTTAAGGTTATAGACAGATACTGTTTGGATCGACACATCTATGCAAATTATATGTTAAACATTTCTTCATTGCGTTTTTTATAAACAATAGGTATCCTGAAATAAGTTTTTAGTGTTTTATAAGGATGGTTGCTTGTGTAAATAATAAATTATATCTGTCACAAGTTATCATGCTGTAAGCTTAACTGGGCCGTCGTTACAGTTTTTATCAAATGGATCGCGTGAATTAAGGTCATACAAACATGTACATCAACACGTCACTTGATATAGTGGTTATTTGTTTGATGCTGTTGGCGTCCCCTTTTATAATCAAAGCGATGAAGGCACTGAAGTTGTTCGCTATTGCATAATCTTAGACGCAACTCAGTTTTCAAAATTATGTTATAGCTTTTTATATCGCAAGTTTAAAATGAACACAGCCCATTCAAATTTATAAAGAGTGTGTCTTAAAGCACAGGTCGAGATGTGTGTGCACTGATTATCCTCGTATTTATGTTATAGAGATAACTTAGACAAAATAACAACAATATGTCTCTTTTTTCACAATTGGTTGCTGCACCGTCAAACATCTTTAGAATTTTGGTTGCCTTGCTAAAGAATAACAAGCCTATAATCATTTGCATGTTGTGTTATGTGTATCTAATACTTTATCTTTTTTCTTTAAATTAGTGAGCAACAATTTTGCCCACATGACAGACTTTTAGCATTAAGCCCCGTTTTCCCTGAAAGCAGCCAATATGTACAGATTTCAATGATAAACTGGCCAATGTCGTCACACAAGCTGTTATAAACACTACACTGGCCAATATCATCGCACAAGCTGTTAACATTAGGCTGTCTGCTGCAGTGTACCAGTGGTTTAGTATAAACAGGCAGTGCTTATCGTTCCTAGCGTAGTTAATGCAGTTATCGTTCCTAGCGTAGCTAAAGCAGACTGACTTGCAAAACTGCCTCTATAAATTAATTCAAAATTCACACGCTCACAACAAAAAAGGAGTGAAGTAGTGTCTTTTCTGGCATAATTATACAAATTATATGGATTATTTTATATTTTAAAGAACAAGTACATTTTTGTTAACCACAAAGCGAATCATTTCGACATGAACAGAAAGAAGTGTTATAAATAAAGTGTTATATTTCAATAAAAAACTGTTTCGTTTCTAAGATTTTCTAGGGTCTTGAAAATCAATAGGGGTCGTCTCTCGGTCATGACCAATGTCCCCATGAATTTTCCTGATCCAAACCCTTAGCATTCGTGAGTTATCATCCGGAAACCATTTTACTGTTTCAAGTCACTGTGATCTTGACCTTTGACATAGAGTTTTGGAAATTAATAGGGGTCATCAGTCAGCCATGACAAATGTCCCTATGAACTTTCCTAATCCCAGGCTTAAGCGTTCTTGAGGTATCATCCGTAAACCATTTTACTGTTTCGAGTCACTGTGACTTTGACCTAGTGACCTGAAAATCAATAGGGGTCATCTGCCAGTCATGATCAATGTACCTATGAAGTTTCATGATCCTAGGCGTAAGCATTCTTGAGTCATCATCCGGAAACCATTTTACTGTTTCGAGTCACTGTGACCTTGACCTTTGATCTAGTGATCTGAAAATCAATAGGGGTCATCTGCCAGTCATGATCAATGTACCTATGAAGTTGCATGATCCTAGGCGTAAGCGTTCTTGAGTTATCATCCGGAAACCATTATACTGTTTTGAGTCACTGTGACCTTGACCTTTGACCTGGTGACCTGCCAGTCATGATTAATGTACCTTTGAAGTTTCATGATCCTAGGCGTAAGCGTTCTTGAGTAATCATCCGGAAACCATTGTATTGTTCGAGTCACTGTGACCTTGACCTTTGACCTAGTGATCTGAACAACAATAGGGGTCATCTGCCAGTCATGATCAATGTACCTATGTAGTTTCATGATCCTAGGCCTAAGCATTTTTGAGTTATCATCCGAAAACCATTTTCCTGTTCGAGTCACTGTGACCTTGACCTTTGACCTAGTGATCTGAACATCAATAGGGGTCATCTGCCACTCATGATCAATGTACCTATTAAGTTTCATGATCCTATACCTAAGCGTTCCTGAGTTATCATCCGTAAACCATTATACTGTTTCGAGTCATTTTGACCTTGACCTTTGACCTAGTGACCTGAAAATCAATAGGGGTCATCTGCCAGTCGTGATCAATGTACCTATGAAGTTTCATGATCCTAGGCGTAAGCGTTCTTGAGTTATCATCCGGAAATCATTATACTGTTTCAAGTCACTGTGACCTTGACCTTCGACATAGTGACTTGAAAATCAATAGGGTTATCTGCCAGTCAAGATCAATGTACCTATGAACTTTCATGATCCTGGGCCTACGCGTTGTTGAGTTATCATCCGGAAACCATTTGGTGGTCGGACCGACCGACCGAAGGACCGACATGTGCAAAACAATATACCCCCTCTTCTTCGAAGGGGGGCATAATAATAATAATAATAATAATAATAATAATAATAATAATAATAATAATAATAATAATAATAATAATAATCGAAAGCGCTTGTGGCAAATGGGAAATATGATGTATGCGGTACAAACGGATTATACTAACTCGACTCCAGAGGCATTCCCAGATACTGTAAGAGCCGCGTTCTATACAACACTGGGCTTTATGCATAAGTATAGCGTCGTCCTAGATAGGCATGCGCAGTTCGCACAGGCTAATCAGCAAAAATACTCTCCGCCTAAACTGGATTTTTGTTTAGAAGAGGCTTCCTTTAAATTAACATTCAATTAAAGTGGGACGATTCGTCTCTGGTAAGCCTGTGCGGACTTCACAGGCTTATCTTGCACGCCACTTGACGCACGTGCATTATGCCCAGTTCTCCCGGAACTAGGTCGGTAACATATCCATTAGAAACGATTTCCATAAATTCCCATTTTAATATTTGGGGATTGAACCTCAAGTTGTCCCCATAGCTTTAAACAAAAACAGTTAAATGCTCCTAAAGAGAACGAGATTTTCCTAGGATTTAATTGACCACAACGACATTGTTTTGAGAGACGCTTAAGTCAATGTTCAGTTACCGTCACAAAGTTCACGTCCCTATAGAGGTTTTAACTTGGTTCGAGTTACCTGTTTAAATACTATTTTATATGTGCATTATCATAACTATCCAGTGTTTATGACAAGAAACAAGAAGTTTGCAGAAACGGTGCAGATTTGAGGATTTATTACAATTTCAGTAATAATTCGTTTCTTTCACTGTTCTTCGCGCAATGCTTTTTGGGCTCATTCCCTCGCAATTTAATAATACAAAACAATCTGAAAAATCCATATAAAAATACGCATGTATGATTGGAGCGTGTTATCAAATTAAGTATACGGTATGCATCGAAGTTATATCAAACATTGAGTCAATTACTTCCCAATGATTCAGAAAACTTCTTCCAACTTTTGGTCATAAATGTAGACCATGGATTTAGACATTAAACATATTTTTCACTAGGTTTCTGAACGTTTTCCTGATGGACTATCATAATAATTATAGAGCAGGCGAAAAGAATATAAGTAAACTGCAATCAATCGACGTTGTCAGTCGCAACGACTACAAAATGCTATTTCGTGGTTTGCAATCGCCTCGGAAATGGCAATCGTCTCGGAGAAACAATCGTCTCGGAGAAGCAATCGTCTCGGAGAGGAAATTTCTCAAAGCAGCAATCGTTTCGGACAAGCAATCGTCTCGCAGAAGCAATCGTCTCGGAGAAGCAATCGTTTCGGAGAAGCAATCGTTTCGGATAAGCAATCGTCTCGCAGAACCAATCGTCTCGGAGAAGCAATCGTCTCGGACAAACAATCGTCTCGGAGAAGCAATCGTCTCGGAGAAGCAATCGTTTCGGACAAGCAGTCGTCTCAAAGAAGTCTCGCAGAGGCAATCATCTCGGAGAAGCAATCGTCTCGCAGAAGCAATCGCTTTGCACAAGCAATCGTCTCGGAGAAGCAATCGTCTCGGAGAAGCAATCGTTTCGGACAAGCAATCGTCTCGCAGAAGCAATCGTCTCGGAGAACCAATCGTCTCGGAGAAGCAATCGTCTCGGAGAAGCAATCGTCTCGGAGAGGCAATCGTCGCGGAGAAGCAATCGTCTCGGAGAAGCAATCGTCTCGGAGAAGCAATCGTTTCGGAGAAGCAATCGTCTCGAAGAGGCAATCGTCTCGGAGAAGCAATCGTTTTGGACAGGCAATCGTCTCGGAGAAGCAATCGTCTCGAAGAAGTAATCGTCTCGGACAAGCAATCGTCTCGGACAAGCAATCGTCTCGGAGAAGCAATCGTCTCGGAGAGGCAATCGTCTCGGAGAAACGATCCGACGACAAACATAATCCCAGATAAGTTCAAACTCCATGAGCAGTGTTACAACCCATTTGAGACACTACATTGACAAGTTAAATGTCAGATTTATAAGAGTTTCTAGCTAGTAACATGTTATCACCGTCAAAAAGGTAAAATAACATAAAGTACGATGTTAAATCATATAAAATAATACTTTTTGAATCACCCATCATCCTGTGGAATGTAATGGTCAAAGAATTCTGGGAACAAGTAAAATCCTGCGAGGAAATTGGATGTCATCATACCGTATTGGATGTAATCATACCGTATTGCACGAGTCATCATACCGTATTGGATGTCATCATACCGTATTGCACGAACATGATGCACAGGTTATTTTTCTCCACTTTTTGGGAAGATAGCCCATGGCTTTGGAATTGGGAATTTTATCGGCATTTTCATGAAATTGGGAAAATAAATTCATTAGCCTTTTTTTCCACATAAAAAGTCCACTGATTAGGGAAATACTAAATTTGATATAACTCTTTATAATCATTCAAATTAAAAGAACAAAATCATATAATACTTTCTTAGATGTAATTGAATTGAAATTGAGATAAAATACGCATTAGACTTCATTCTAAAAAATAAAATAAAATTAAAAAAATTCTTTTTTTTAAATTGGGAATTTTTTTCCACATTTTGGGGAAAAAATATACTTTTTGGGATTGGGAACATAGCCGAATTTCGGCTATAAAATCGGGCCAAAAAAAAACCCTGTAATGTCATCATACCGTATTGCATGAACATGATGTCATCATACCGTATTGCACGAGTTATCATACCGTATTGGATGTCATCATACCGTATTGCACGAACATGATGTCATCATACCGTATTGCACGAACATGATGTCATCATACCGTATTGCACGAACATGTCACCATACCGTTTTGCACGAACATGTTCAAAGATCGGGCAAGTTTAGTGGTAAATGCTACAGCAGACATATAGTCCGTGACGTCTGCAATAAATCCCTCAAAATTACATTGACTTATGGGAATATAATGCTTCTCGCAAAACACACGCGCATATTTCAATGTAAATGAACTGAATATTCCCGGGACAATCCTTGAACATTCTTGCATTAAGGGACATTTTTATTAAAATGATAAGACTTTTATCGTAACACATGATAACGTCATAAACATCATGTTGTCGGCAAGATATAGGCGTGTATATTCGAAAATAATTCAATTTAGTTTTATGTTGGTCAAATACCGCTAACTTAATGCTTATAACTTTATTGGACAACTGGACGCACGACAGTGTTCGTTCCTCTGGAATAGAAAGTGGTGATCATTATTGGACAACTGGACGCACGACAGTGTTCGTTCCTCTGGAATAGAAAGTGGTGATCATGGTCGCAAACATCGGACATGACGGTATCGTAGAACATGCTCTCTTCATACGATTGATTTTCCAGGCCATATCTGATAGTCCTGCCATACAATTATTTCCGCTGACGGAACCAACAGATACCATATCTCGCAATCAATGTCTGTCAACGATGGGAAATGTAGTCGATTTGCCGATAGGCGACCAATACAAATGAAAGACTCTTAAATCGGTCATTTAAGCGACTTCATCCAAACAGAGATTTGGATTGTATAATAATGTAGACATTATCGCAATAACGTTCTGATGAAACACATAAAACTCGTGTTCGATATTGGTATATGCAAATAATACATGTATATTCTTTTTTTAATAATGTTATAATGATGGATCGTATATATATAAAGACTTACTTTATATGTATAAATAAAAGAATACGCATGATATGACAGTTAAAAAGAAAGAATGTTAAACAATAATGGAATATATTAGTTTATTTTATTAATACTACTTTATTTCTAGTACCGGTACTTTATTTCAGTGCTTTGCGTATGTCGGACCCAGCATGGTTCCGACAATGGCAATTAGATAACTTTGACAAAGAAGTCCCTTCGTATTTTACAAGCACTGGGCATGTAGTTAGTCAGACGGACGTGCGATCAAATGTCCGTTCGACAGAAAGGCGGAAAAACAGAAGGGAATCGATCTTTTTGCGAGTAATTTCTTGATGATTGTTGAAATAATTGACACAAACATGTAATGGTGTTTTAATTCGCCTCTTATTGTGGTGTAATAAATTTGAGCTAATCGAAAAAATGTGACCAAAAAAGCGTCAGCAAACTTCAAAGCGTGATGTCATGATGATGATAATGATGATGATTAATTGACAATAATGATGGCAATTGTGTTGCTAATAAAACGGGATGCTTAAAAAACTTTAAACATAGAACAAGAAGAAAATGGTGGTCCTAATTCCCTTACCTGTTATCACATTGAGATACACAATATATGATAACCGGGAGAAAATTGTTGAAGGTTTTCACTACAAACATATGGCACAGACATGTTACTCCAATGACTTGTTCATAATTGACTCCATGGGCATGGGTTGAAGATTAGTTTCCACATTTGATTAATTTAAAGATGTGAATGTTCTACTTCTAAAATACTTTAAAAGAAAAACTGACATTCGCGAAAATGCATGCACCTTCAGCAAACAGGTTTCCCGTAGTTAAATTTCGGCGATGGCCCAGCGACTCAATAAATGCTTCCCGAACCTTCATCTTTCAAAATAGTCCCAAAATGACATGCAACAAAATATTAAGACTTAAGACACACATTAAATACCGCAAATAACCACAAAAGGCATCGATTTGATATATAACTGTTTTCATACGAGAAGTTAAAATGAAATCTTTAAATATATGCACTACTTTTGGACCCATGAAGGATACGCGATGATTTAGTGGAATGTAACCTTTAACAAACTTTGTAGAAAGTCAACATGTGATATGCACAATACCAAATCTCTTGTACTTGCGGTTTCAGATGAGATTTGTTAAAGTTATGTTGATAAACATGTCTATATGAATTATGTAAACCCATGTGCGTGGCCATCTCCGACACAAACATTGTCACAAACCTGTGAACAAACATTGTTAAGAAACATTACATGATATGACAAATCAAATAATTAACATCTGAGCAAGGCGGTTTCCGAGATTTTCTGTATTTCCCTTTTTCAAATATATTTTAGCCCTAGTGACCCTCAGACGCATGTGATCGGAACGATTTGAACAAATTAAACCGAGGGCCATTCTTGTGAAGTTTCAGGACATTCTTCCAAGCAGTTTATGAGTTGTTTAACCCATTTATGCCTAGTGGATTCTCCCATCCTTCTAAATGGGATCAATTTATTTCCAAAATTAGGGGTGTCTAGTATTTTTATATCTATATTTAGAATATTTCTTTCAGAAATTCCTTTAAGCAAACAGCGCAGACCCTGATGAGACGCCGCATTATGCGGCGTCTCATCTAGGCCTCCGCTGTTTGCAAAGCCTTTTTTTCTAGACGCTAGGCATAAATGGGTTTAACAGGGTGCAGGATCACGTGACTTTGTGGGGTTCACAATTGAACGTTAATGGATTTAAACACTCCGGTAGGTGGTGCTTTTCTTCAGATAACTTAAAAAAAAATAAGAATTTCAACGACAGTACATAAAAGACAATTTTGTAAATGCTTCTTATGGCAATGTGAAAAACACCAGAATTACTTTATTTAATTAGCTTGTGTTCTTGGCCAAACATTCGATAAATGACGAATTCATGGTCACGGTTATGCTGCACGCAACGTGAAATTTTGGCACCGATTTCAGACGTATCCAATGATTAACTCTTAATTTTAAGATATCGACAAAAAATGCAAGTAAAACTTATTTTATGCAATAAAGATTTTTGCAATTGTCAATAACTTGAGATATTTGCAAAAACAAAGTTGTTTACGGTGTGTTTACATTCTTTCCAGTCCGTGTTTAAAGTGGCCTTTTCACAGATTTTGGCATATTTTAAAGTTTGTCATTAAAAGCTTTATATTGATAAATGTAAACATTGGATCTTAAAAACTCCAGTAAAAAATCAAGAATAAAATAAAAAAAGGAAAAACAAGTAGCCGGTGTCAGGGCTCGAACCAGTGACCGCCGGAGTCCTGGAGTTAGGCTGAAGTAAAACGCGTTAGCCCTCTCGGCTATTCCGCCGGGTGTACACAGGTGATGTAATTTAGAACTAATATAAGCAATCTTCGTAGTTTCGTAAATTTAAACGACAACAACAGAACTCTCCAAATTATTCAATCGTTTCGCGTTGCAACGCTTTATAATTTTTAGGTTCTCGAATTGTCAAAAGATACATATAATGGCTATATTGAACTATGGTAAATGTTCAGTAATACTGTTACCTCACAAATATCATAACTAAAACGAAAATTTGCGAATCTGAAACAACTTTTTTCAATTTTGTCAATTTACCAAACCGTGAAAAGATCCCTTTAAACCCCTGTGAAACCCGTTGATCCTGCTTCCTGTTAAAGCACATTTTTGACGACTAACGACGAACGGCGGATCGCAACACCCCACAATCGCAACTCCACACAATAGCTCAACGGCGGATCTTTTTTTTTTCGCTCTGTTTATCTTTACTGGCTGTTTTGCCTTTAAACATGTTTGAATTTATGTATTTCTTATAACTTCCATTAACTACTTTTGTTTATCGCATTGCTTGGTCGGAAACCCACTAAATCATTAGGTTCATTCACTTTGGCGCAAAAATACTTATAAAAAAACACTACTATCGAATAAAACTCTAATAGAAGACATCGCATAGACAAGTGCACGACTCGCGTGGTCGGGTCAGAAATCCAACCAGCGATCCTCGGTTGTGCCGTGCTTATATTAAACTGATCTCGTAACAAGAAATATCGTTTAAAAAAGACATTCGATGCATTTCCTGCTTTTGAAAAGAAACATTAAAATTCACGTTTCTAAATAATTCAATTGACAACGACAGCTTGACATTATTAACCAAGTGTAATGACTTCATATCATTCACGTTGAGCACATACGGTTTTTACGGTCTCATAATTGTACAATTTGACTTTGAATTCACCCTGTGTTAACTCATACTCACATATATTGCTTGCCGTTGCAAACTTTCTCTGGACAAAAAGCATCCGAAATGTGTTCAGTTATTACAACAAAATTGGCTTGCTTGATAAGCATTATACATGAAGTGCTGCTCATGAAACTTATATTGGTATTATGAAACAAGAAAAAAAGATGTTCCAATATTTAAATTTTGAGAACAGTTTCAGTTAATTGTTTTCGGGGTTGAAATTTATTTGATTGAAAAACTAATCGCTCTTTTTGTGAATTTGGAACTGGGTCCCTTCAGACGGGGAACCTATATCGTAAATCTACATTTTGGTATTTGTTATATTAAAGAGTGTTTATTTCATGTAAAACTACAATTTACTCACATTCACAACAATAAAATTCAGTTTAGATGTTTGTATGAAATACCCCATTGAATGAAAACTAGATTTTGTATAATCTGTGGCTTAAAAATAGATTATTTTAATTGTTTGCAAGGGCATTTTTTTAGTGGAGTGTGGGTATATATACAGTATACATCTAAGATTTGTAAATGGGTCCCATAAACGGACGCAAGGACAGCAAATTCATAGTCTGTGTTTAAACTGCATACGGCTGCATTCAGAGATGATACGTGTCTCGCTCTGGGAAAACGGGACTTAATGCATTTTCAGTTGCACAGGCTAATTAGAGGCGCCACTGTCCACTTTTATGGAATATTTTGTTTTTAAAGGAAGTTTCTTCTAAACGAAAATCCAGTTTAGGCGGAAAGTGGTGTCCCTGATTAGCCTGTGTGGGCTGCACAGGCTAATCTAAGAGGATACTTTACGCACATGCATTAACCCCGGGTTTCCAACAAAATAGGCACATACATATGCGGGACAGGATCTAATTCAAGTCGTAATTATATACCATATTTTTAAACGTGCGCATGAATGTTGTTAACAGTCTAACAGTCTTTTGAACACGCTGAACATGTCGCTTACACCTGATTAAGATAACAATATTTGTGATGACTTTGTTACACACGATCCCATTGCATAGCATGTGATAGCATACATATGCGTGCGCGAAATCTTGTCATAAAAGGTACTGGTTTACATAAAACACTTATTTAATCTGACAGAAGTTACGATAGCGCGAGAGTCGGAACTGAAAAACAGTGTCTGTTAAAACAATCCGTATGCACGTCTCCCCAAAAACATGAAATAACTTTCATGGTTATATCCAAAGAAAAAAACATTTCGGTTGAGGTCGTCGATGACATGATCATTATTGAAATCAGCAGCAGCATCATCATAATGATCAGCGACAGCATTATTATCATCAACAGCCACATTCTCACAATGTCTACGTACATAATCACGTTTTCCTTCTCTTCCATCTATTCACTTGATCATAAGCAGCATAATCATCAGTAGTTTTCTACATGTATCATCGTTATAATGATTATCAGCAGCCATATTTATACACTTTTCAGAACGTACGTGTATGTTGAACCCATACCGGTATTTGGTTTCTTCATCAATAATGGCTTTAATACTCTATGAAAGAGGTAGACACTATACTATTGATCAAACATTAGCGTACAGATATTCATTAAATAGCTTAATGTGCGACTATAAGAGACGTAAATGCAAGCCAGTAACATTAATATAAAACTATAATTGGCTCTTTAAATTTTAAATGTGTGATAATAATGTCAATATAATGTACGCGCGTTTACATTTTGCAGAAATTGTAAAACGCGGCAGTGTAGCTAACCTATATGTACCACAAGTTATTTATATAAAGATACTGATCTTACAAAAATTTACATTTGTTCGATATTGAATATGATACGGTACGCTTCCTCCTATTTACATCTGACTGCTTTCTAACCACAACCGTATTTAAAAAGTTTGCGGATTTAAATTATAATGGTCCTCGAATTTGGGGAACAATAACTTTACAATAACTTTACATTTAGTGGTAAAAGGATTGGTGCGCAGATATTAAGCACACCAAAGAGATGGATCTAAAAATTGCATGTCCCTTTACATCAACACGCACGTGCAATTATCGGAAGCCTGCTTCTGAATTTAGAGTACCTAACACTATTAATATGTGTATTTATGTTTGCCTAGTGTATTTAAACGCCTCTGTGAATCTATATGTTATCTGTTAAATCAAAAATTATCACGATCAAGATACTACATTCCCAACCAATCAATATGCTATGCTAACTGATGCATTTCAGCGTTATGTTTGATGCGACTTTTGGCATTTCTTCGGGTATGTATGTAAGTATAACCTTGCAGTCAAGGATAACCCATGAAAGTGCAAGCACTTATTTTCAATGGGGTCCTTTGGTTTTGCTGAAGTGACAGCCAGCAGAAGAGACAGTATTGGGATACAAGGAATCCGGGTGCGATACCCTAGCTCTTTGCGAATAGACCCCTTGGTTCTTTTACGTGCTCAGTGTATAGCACCGATACACGCGAGAATTTCCTGGGTTTCATACCAGTACGTCTCTAGTTGGGTGGGAAACACAAGCATTTCTGATATTTTCAGTGCCCCGGTCGGGCATTGAACCGGGGACCTTTGGAATGGTAGACCAGAATCATACTATACCAGTAGTTCTATACGACATCAACACATCATTGAAAAGACGCTTTAGAGATTTTCTCAAATATTTTCAACACATAATTCACCAGCAGACGGTTATACAATACGTAATAAGTCTACCAAAGTAGAGACCATTCATTAAAGCTTTGGGAAACTTTATGATTTAAAAAAAATCAAGTGAGTCCTTATGGAAAATCGTTGGTTTTTCGTTCCGTACAAACTTTTAATGTTTACAGATAATATATTCATTTACTATTGTATATTTATCGACTGTCAATATTATCTTATTTTATTGTAAATAACACTATGAATAGCATATCGTTTATAATAGAAATCAGAAGCATTATCAAAACCAAAAACATAAAAACAGCATTTTAAAAACCAATGATTATGCATATCTGCATATGTGATCTATTGCATCTTGGATCGATTTCTTTCCTGAACAGAATCTTTACAAATCAGCACGAACCAAAATCCACGACCAATAGTGTACTGCAGTAATCTTTATCTGCGTTTATGTCACATTGACAAGAACTGACATTTATGTTTTATGCTGTCGTGTGTTGTGTGTTCATGTTTTTGCCTTATAGTGGAAGCCATATATCAAATGAAACTCAAAACAAAGCAAAAGTCAATAAAAAAAAAATACCACGTGTATTCAAGCATAAAACCACTTAACAAGTTACATTAACTAGTGTAAATCACGATCCACTTATGATCTAAAAGGAACTTACATTGCAGAGCTTTTTCAGAGAACTCGCTTTCATCAATCGCAACAGCAACAACCCGCTTGTGTTCAGCCATTGATTTAATTTTAGTATCCACAAAATACAAATTAAGATTACTGTCACGTAATTAATCCAAAGTTGACAACGCAGCCCTGGGCGTCAATACACACTGTCAGTGGTATACAGTGGAATGGTTTATGACAGACCCATTTTGTGAGATCGTAACTACTCGGGAAAGACGAACTTATCGCATGCCAATCGGGACTCCTCGGACAATTCCGCCATATCGGCGATCGTCTGGTGTAGCCCACTGTCCGATGCGTTCAGATTGATCGCATGCATATCCTATACATAACGGAGTATTCCGGAGATAGTCGATATATTGGATGTATTTAAAGTCGCCGATACAACATGGGAGTCACTCTAATTAAAAAAAAGGGGGAGTCATTTGTGTGCATAGCAAACGGAAGTAGTTTCCCTTTAAAGAACAATCAAGTGTGTTTAGTTGATAAGATGTACTTTAAGGCTATTTATAAATATTTCTAGTGTTTCACGGTTGTAGAAAACTATATTTTGAAAATATTTAGTTTTAGATGAAGTTATTAGCGCAAATCATGAAACAATTTCATTAACCTAAAGTGTTTTTTGTAAAACGAGATCGTTCCGAGACCGCTACATTACATTAGCTGAAAGCACATCTTGCAAAACCTTTGCTTTCGATCTAGTATAGCAGAGGCGTCAGAGCTGGGTCGGCAGGGTCGGAGGCCGCCGCCCCAATATTTTCGGCAAAAAGGAAATTCCGGAAAAGACCTTTTTTTATTTTTTTTTCCATTTCAATATATATGATATTTGAAAATATCTTTACCACGAAGCAAGGTTATCACGCTTTCGCGGTTATGACACGTGTATTGTTGTTTGCCATCACCCGCCCGCGGTAGTGTACGTGTCAATTATATTGTTAATTGATCGATCTCTTTTATAACGATAATACCTTTATTCTTGAGTAATTAACCCTGGGATTCTTTAATTGTTTGTATGATCTAAGCCTTTGCTTCTTTTTATTAATATACCATACCATACCATATTCTTTATTGCATAAAACAAATACAATGTTTATAGCAAACAGTATATAGAACACATATACAGTGGGTAAGACATACAATCAACAACAATGGTTAACAAGAGCATAGTTAGTACATATGCAAACAATGATGTATAAAATGATATTAACAATTGTAATACTTATTTTTTAATCACTATGCAGTGTTCTGGACTTATTTGCAAAAAATATGAATTTTGCTAATTTATTCAGTACAATTTTTTATTCTGAGTTTATAAGTGCGGTAAATTTATTTACAGTAGGCCATCGGCAAAAATAAGGTTTGAAGAATTTTTTTCTGAGATCCTTGTATTTTGGGCAAACTAACAAAAAGTGATATTCCGTTTCTATCGCGTTCATATTGCAAAAAATGCAAAGCCGTTCATTTTGCGGAGTATTTGAATATCGCCCAGTTTCTATAGCAAGCTGATGTGATGACGTTCGCAATTGAGCCAGTGATCGTTTAAGGTAATTTTCTTTGATTACATCTAAGTATTTTTCACGGGTAAATGTATGTTTAAATTTTGAGTAAGTTGTTAGTTTCGATGAATTATTTATGTCAGAGTACCATTTTTGAAAGTACTGATCATATATCCTTTGTCTTACAAGAGTTAAACATTTGTCATCGATTTCCTCAAAAATCCATATTGAACTCAGACCATGTTCATTTAATATTGTTTTAATTTGTGTAGCCCAATTTTTATTTTTGTATGTTTTATTATTTAAATCATCTGTTTTAAGTAGATAATATAACTTTTTTACAGGACTGCTGTCTGGCAAAGTTATAATTTTTTTCCAATATTTTATCATAATATATTTACAGTGGACTGATAATGGCACTCTTCCTAACTCTCCGTAGAGCGCTGCTGTAGTAGTCGATTTCTTTACTCCTAAAATATATCTTAAAAATTTGGTATGTATAAATTCAACGTCAGTGCCCGGATTTGAGACCCATATTTCAGCGCAGTAATGTAGTATAGGTCCAACTAATATGTCGAATAATTTAACTTTTTGGGAAACTGGAAATGCAAATTGTTCAAATATTTGGAACAGTTTATGTAACGAGAACGAGGCGTGTTGTGCAAGTATTTTTTGTGTTCTGAAGAAATTCCCGTTCTTAAATAAAACTGCGCCGAGATATTTAAAGGAATCAACGAATTCTATCTTTGTGCTATAAATAGATAGACCAATACTACGTGACCTTCCGTTTTCGAATATCATTGCTTTTGTCTTAGAGACATTTATTTTTAAGCTCCATAAGTTACAATAATTCTCGACTTCTTTTAACATACGTTGTAGACATTCTGGTGATTTGGCAAACAATATCATGTCATCAGCGTATAATATTAGAAATAGCCTAATATTTTCTAAGGTTATAATTCCGGGTCTGTTTGAAGTTATATTGTCAATCAAATCATTGAGAAAAATCATTGCTAATAGAGGAGAGCTCGGGTCGCCTTGTTTTACGCCGAGTTATAACTAAAGGAGGGAGACAACTCTGCATTAAATTTTACACACAGCTTGACCGTATTGTAGCTCTACATAGCTTTCAGGGACTCGATAAAATGATTACTCACTTTTTCCTTCATCAATTTGTGCCACAGAAGCTCATGGTCTATACGGTCAAAAAATTGTTGAAAATCTATAAAGACGCAATACAGTTTTTCTTTTTCACTCAACACTTTTGTTATAATTGATTGCAAAATAAAAATACAGTCGGATATCGATTTTCCTTTTTGGAATCTAAATTGATATGGTGTGATTTTTTTATTGTAATTTGACCATTCTTTTAACCTATTCAGTAGTATTTGAGAATAAATTTTTGCAATGATGTTGGTAAGTGTTATTCCTCTATAATTTTTTGCATCGTTTGCATCCCCTTGTTTATATATCGGAGTGATAATTCCCTTTCCCCATTCCTGTGGATATTCGTGCGTTTTAAATACACGATTGTAAATATGTTTAAGGAATGGTATAATTATATCGGCAGTGTGTTTAAATAGCCCTGATTGGAGCTGATCAGGGCCGGGGCTTTTGTTGTTATTTTGCTGATTAATAGCTTTTTTATCTCAATCTCAGAAATATCAGAATCTAATAAGTGATCGCTTATAGTTGAACTCGAATCGTCACTAATGGGAGTGTGATTTTCATTTTTATTATCGAATAATGTTTTGAAATGTTCAAACAGATCATTTGCATGTAAAGATTTTGTATCAAGGTCTCCTTTCTTGTTTTTACTTTTGAGTGTTTTCCAAGATTTACGTGGGTTTAATGATGCCATTTTATCCAAGCGCTGTCCTTCTTTGAACCTGTAAGTAAACAATGCTTTTGTCTTACTTTTATTATATTTTGTTCTTTCTTTGATAAACGAGATCCTGTTTTCCGCTGATCTGTTAAGTTTATAATTATTCATTTTTGTTTTAAAGTCATTTTTGTCCATGGCACATTGTTCGTTAAACCATGGTTTGTTAGTTTTGCGGGATTTGTAACAACTAGTTTTAGGCATCTTTTTGTATTTACCGAACACGGACATTATAATATAAAGGAAAAGTATGACATTAAACAAATGTGCCGATATCCAATAGTCCTTAATTATCACAAAATTAAAGATACCTCGAGATACCTGAGTTATTGAAATAACTCAAAGTAAATCGATAGTTCTAAAAAACATATTTTATGTTTGTTTACCACTTTTTGTGTCATTTCAATATGTCTACTCCAAACAAACGAATTTCAAATTTCCAAAACAGAATTGCGGGGAAAAAAATCCGAATAACGTTATTTTAACCCACATGATCCCTATCGTTGTGTCGCCTGCTACAAAGTACAAACTGCGACATATAGAGATCACTTCTCCATCGATTATCTGTCTGTCACAACTTTTGTCATTCAGAATATGCCTGCGATAGACGTGTATAAGGTCAAGTATCAGGCATAAAAACGCACCAGAATGCGCCATTTGATGCTAAAATTTGGAGAGAAAAAAACGGGGATACCCCCTCCCATACCCAACCCCTCCGCCGCCCCAATGTCAATTTGCTTCCGACGCCCCTGTATAGGGTACACATAGGCATTGTGACGTAATTTCCTGTTTAGCTACTTTTTTATATTTTATATATCAGGAAAGAGTTACACTTGTTATGTCAATTTGTTTTTATTTGCTGTGGATCGAGTTTTAGGGGCCTTGTTGTACTGATTGTGTTAAATTATGTGCGTCTGCATTTATTATAGTTGTGTTTATCAACATTTTTTTTTTAATTATAGCTCATCGCAACTGTCCTATTTTATAATAATTAATGCAAGTGTATGAAGTGTGTTTTTTAGTTTTGATTGTGCGTCTTTCCCCAAATGTGTGTTTCAGCATTTTATTATATGGAAATATTTTATAAACACGTACAGCGTTGTGATTTTAACCTTAAATAGGCATGCCCGGAATACAAAACGAATGCTTACTTGGTGTCAATTATAATAATGGAGTATGTGTGTTTATTGTACAACAACTACATGCCTGTCCTTAATCGTATCTATGTATACGGTTGTACTAGCTTACAATTAAAGGGGCCTTTTCACAGATTTTGGCATATTTTGAAGTTTGTCATTTAATGCTTAATATCGATCAATGTAAACATTGGATCTAAAAAGCTCCAGTAAAAAATCAAGAATAAAATTTAAAAAAAAACTACAAAAGTAACCCTAAGCAGGACTCGAATCACTGACCCCTGGAGTCCTGGAGTAAAAAGTCTGCGCATTAGACCATTCGGCCATCCTTCCTTTAACATTAAGCGAAGTATTTTATACTTCGTATAAGCGATCCTCTTAGTTTCGCAAAATACAACGACAACAACAGAACTCTCCAAATTATTCAATCGTTTCCGTCGCGTTGCAACGCTTTATAATTTTCAGGTTTTTAAATCGTCAAAAGATGCATATTAAGGCTATTTTAGAGCATGGTAAATGTTGAGTATTACGGGTTCCTCACAACTATTATAACTAAAACGAAAATTTGCGAATATGAAACAACTTTTTTTTAATTTTGTCAATTTACCAAACCGTGAAAAGACCCCTTTAATGGCATTACATTACATTTATTAAAATCTATAATTAATTATAATCATATGTCTATATTCTTTTAAAGATTTGTACTATTTGAAAGCTTTTCAAATGAGTGTCTTTTGCGTTCTAAAATTCTAAAGGTCTGTTTTTTTTATTTAATTATAAAATGTGTGACCCATGCATACAGGTAAATACGAGAAGATATCATGGTTATACGTATATATATACGAGAAGATTTCATGGTTATACGTATATACGAGAAGATATCATGGTTATACGTATATATACGAGAAGATATCATGGTTATACGTATACATACGAGAAGATATCATGGTTATACGTATATATACGAGAAGATTTCATGGTTATACGTATATACGAGAAGATATCATGGTTAAACGTATATACGCGAAGACATCATGGTTATAAGTATATATACGAGAAGATATGGTTATACGTACATACGAGAAGATATCATGGTTATACTTATTTACGAGAATATATCAAATTTATACGTATATACGAGAAGATACCATGGTAATACGTATATATACGAAAAGATATCATGGTAATACGTATATTTACGAGAAGATATCATGGTTATACATATAAATACGAGAAGATATCATGGTTATACGTATATATACGAGAAGATATCATGGTTATACGTATATATACGAGAAGATATCATGGTTATACGTATATATACGAGAAGATATCATAGTTATACATATAAATACAAAAAGATATTATGGTTATACGTATATACGAGAAGATATTATGGTTATACGTATATACGAGGAGATATTATGGTTATACGTATATACGAGGAGATATCATGGTTATTCGTATATATATACGTGAAGATATCATGGTTATACGTATATTCGATCATGGTTATACGTATATATACGAAAAGATATCATGGTTATACGTATATACGAGAAGATATCATGGTCATACGTATATACGAGAATATATCATGGTTATACGTATATGCGAGAAGATATCATGTTTATTCGTATATATACGAGAAGATATCATGGTTATACGTATATTTACGAGAATATATCATGGTTATACATATTACTACGAGAAGATATCATAGTTATACGTGTATATGCGAGAAGATATCATGGTTATACGTATATATAGGAGAAGATATAATGGTTATACGTATATTTACTACAAGATATTATGGTTATACGTATATATACGAGAAGATATAATGGTTAAACGTATATATACGAGAATATATCATGGTTATACGTTTATACGAGAAGATATTATGGTTATACGTATATATACGAGAAGATATCATTGCTATACGTATATACGATAAGATATCATGGTTATACGTATATACAAGAAGATATCATCGTTATACGTATATATACGAGAAGATATCATGGTTATACGTATATATACGAGAAGATATCATGGTTATACGTATATACGAGAAGATATAATGGTTAAACGTATATATACGAGAATATATCATAGTTATACTTATATACGAGAAGATATTATGGTTATACGTATATATACGAGAAGATATCATTGCTATACGTATATACGATTAGATATCATGGTTATACGTATATACAAGAAGATATCATCGTTATACGTATATATACGAGAAGATATTATGGTTATACGTATATATACGAGAAGATATCATGGTTATACGTATATACGATAAGATATCATGGTTATACGTATATACGAGCAGATATTATGGTTATACGTATATATAAAATAAGATATCATGGTTATATGTATATACGAGAAGATATCCTGGTTATACGTATATACGATAAGATATCATGGTTATACGTATATATACGAGAAGATATCATTGCTATACGTATATACAAGAAGATATTATTTGTATTCGTATATATACGAGAAGATATCATGGTTATACGTATATATATATACGAGAAGATATCATTGTTATACGTATATATACGAGAAGATATCATGGTTATACGTATATATATATATATATATATATATATATATATATATATATATATATATATATATATATATATATATATATATATATATATATATATATATATATATATATATATATATATATATATATATATGAGAAGATATCATGGTTATACGTATGCAAAATATACGTGACTATAAAAAAAACAATGTTTGCGTTGAATTAATGATAATAGGCCAGTCACCCGACCTTGTAATAACTGTTCTTATTTGTTGTTTTGTGTTGTGTTTTTGTGTGTGTTTTATTGGCATTGTTTCACCTTTCTGTTCGGCATTGTTTCTGTGAACTAATATCATGCTTTAAGGCCCAATGAACAACGTACACACTTTTACGTCTAAGTATTATACTACAGATAACTCGGATAGTTGTTATTTAAAAACAAGGACAAAGTATTTTCATGTAGATAGTTAACATTATTCATATGATTGATGACATGTAGAGCTATAAAAAAGTTTACAAACCATTTTATTTCAGAAATTAAGTGTACACAGAACCAGCCTTTTACACTGTTCTGCGTTCTTATATTGTTCGAGATTTTAAGAAAATATCAAATCGAATTATAAGAAGATCATTTTCGATTGTATGTAAATTCATTTATAAAAATACGCATTCGCTGTGTCTCGTTTACGTCAAAATCCTACAGTCACAATTAATTTTCGATGATTAAAAGCAACTTGTTTTATTTTAACGTGTGCATGCATCACTAAAGGATGTTTCGCTTAACTCGATACCCGACATGCGCCCTATCGTCCGTCACATACTTAGTTTTGATGTCGTTCCGGTCCAATCACTTTTCAGGGAGTTAGTGTCCTTCGAGTTAGGTTCGACATGCTCATGTTGTCACGTCTCATCCCACATCCCCGTCAGGTTCGACATGCTCAAGTTGTCACGCCTCGTCCCACATCCCCGTCAGGTTCGACATGCTCATGTTGTCACGCCTCGTCCCACATCCCCGTCAGGTTCGACATGCTCATGTTGTCACGCCTCATCCCACATCCCCGTCAGGTTCGACATGCTCAAGTTGTCACGCCTCGTCCCACATCCCCGTCAGGTTTGACATGCTCAAGTTGTCACGCCTCGTCCCACATCCCCGTCAGGTTTGACATGCTCATGTTGTCGCGACTCATCCCACATCCCCGTCTGGTTCGACATGCTCATGTTGTCACGGATCATCCCGAACCCCCGACAGGTTCGACATGCTGCACGTCTTCAAGCCTTTCCTCCACTAGGAATGTACAGTGTACGTATTGCCCTTTGCGTAATAGCCCTTAGCCTTACATTTACAAACACATGTTCGTATCCATTGTGAGATCTCAGCAGCATGTTTTATTTATTTTTTCCAACAAAGTGCAATGGCGTGTATAATATTGTGTTTTAATTCTTCATCAGTTGTAGAATAACACTGATACTTTATGCAGTTATAGCATAACATAAACACGCGTGTATGCGTTGCTTCTGTCAAGCAAATGTAAACATGCAAGTGCTTTAAAACAAAACATAAACAAAAATATATAGAACACACACATACACACATAAAACCTTCAGTTTGCATAACATATCCTTTTTTCTATCGTAGTTTCCGGTTGTTGTTGTTTGTTTCTTTTGTAGTTTGGACTGTATCCCGACATTATTTCAAACAGTTTAGCATTATCCATAAATGAACACACCATATCTTATTGAAAAATATTGAGTTTGTACCAGATACCCGCGCGGTACACACAGCGTATTTTAGGCACAGTGAACATTTTACAAAGACATTTTATATATCTACTCATAAAAACATGGATTTATTAAAAATCATATACTAGTTTGAGACACCACATTATAAATGTGCACAATAATTATGTTAATACATAGAAACCCTACTCTGAAACCGAGGCCGTATTTATCCCCCATGGTACTTAAAGTAAATGGTAACCGGTTGAATTCTTTTCAATTAAAAACATATTGGTTCTTGGCACTGTATTGCCATACTATATGATTAATATTTTTATTTTTATTTCACATGATACGTTTCCATATGTTTGAAGATAATATGAAGTTGTCAGTAGGCACATTCTGAAGCGTCGTAGGCACGCTGTGGCACGACAAGTAAGTTGCCAGTAGGCACATTGTGAAGCGTCGTAGGCACGCTGAGGCACGACAAGTAAGTTGTCAGTAGGCACATTCTGAAGCGTCGTAGGCACGCTGTGGCACGACAAGTAAGTTGCCAGTAGGCACATTGTGAAGCGTCGTAGGCACGCTGAGGCACGACAAGTAAGTTGCCAGTAGGCACATTCTGAAGCGTCGTAGGCACGCTGAGGCACGACAAGTAAGTTGCCAGTAGGCACATTGTGAAGCGTCGTAGGCACGCTGAGGCACGACAAGTAAGTTGCCAGTAGGCACATTGTGAAGCGTCGTAGGCACGCTGAGGCACGACAAGTAAGTTGCCAGTAGGCACATTCTGAAGCGTCGTAGGCACGCTGAGGCACGACAAGTAAGTTGCCACGGCCACAACTTACAGACAAAACTAATAAAGTCCATAAAATACAAGAGACTCTAAAATTATATCATAAAATGTTATTTAGTGGCCGCGTGTCCTCATAATTTGAGGTAATCTAAGAGACTGCACATGCAAATTTGGGCGACACCTAAATGACCATGCATTAAGGTCCGCTTTCTCAGAGCGCGGGTTAAAGGTATACGGGGCTTGCCATTTTGAGCATGTTTCAAGACATGAAAAACTACCAGTGGAATGTAACTTAGTATGACAAGTCCAACCAGAGTGTCTACGTTTGAATTTATTACAGAGTTTCAGCAGTTCGATATAGGGGACTAAAATTAGTCTTCCGCTCAACAAATTTACATATAATACTCACGGCCACCAATCGCTCGTGCATGGCATGACTCCAAGATATCGCGCTTTCGTTTTGACAATGACATCGGCCAGGTACATGCGTTGTATTTGTAATGTTTTAAGATATTCTGTGACACAATTGAGACAGTCGCTCGATATTAACATGAAACATAAAATAACGTGTGTTCGAATATGTCCAGAAAATGCTTCTGTTTTATTTAATATAATATATGGCCGATAGAAAAAGAAAAAGTGTCACTACCGATTTCGGGCCGGCGGATAATGTAAGAAAAACGCGCGTAGCGGCGACCCAACATTTGTATAAGTCAAAGAAAAACAGGCAAAGTTAAGTCGACTTATGTCAACATAATCCATGCAAAGATTAATACCAGTGCACGTGGGTTTCTTGGACACAAACACAGGTGGTGTGAAACGTTTGTCGCATTTTGCTTTGTTATGGAGTTATAGAGTTCCGAAAAGTAGCATTCTTAACAAGAGTGGGGAAAATGCGAATGAGTCACAGTCTGGGAAAACGGGGCTTAATGCATGTGCGTAAAGTGTAGTCTGACAGTCTAGGAAAACGGGGCTTAATGATTGTGCGTTAAGTGTAGTCTGACAGTCTGGGAAACGGGGCTTAATGCATGTGCGTAAAGTGTAGTCTGACAGTCTGGGAAAACGGGGCTTAATGCATGTGCGTTAAGTGTAGTCTGACAGTCTGGGAAAACGGGGCTTAATGCATATGCGTAAAGTGTGGTCTGACAGTCTGGGAAAACAGGGCTTAATGCATGTGCGTTAAGTGTAGTCTGACAGTCTGTGAAAACGGGGCTTAATGCATGTGCGTAAAGTGTAGTCTGACAGTCTGGGAAAACGGGGCTTAATGCATGTGCGTTGAGTGTAGTCTGACAGTCTGGGAAAACAGGGCTTAATGCATGTGCGTTAAGTGTAGTCTGACAGTCTGGGAAAACGGGGCTTAATGCATGTGCGTAAAGTGTAGTCTGACAGTCTGGGAAAACGGGGCTTAATGCATGTGCGTTAAGTGTAGTCTGACAGTCTGGGAAAACGGGGCTTAATGCATGTGCGTAAAGTGTAGTCTGACAGTCTGGGAAAACGGGACTTAATGCATGTGCGTAAAGTGTAGTCTGACAGTCTGGGGAAACGGGGCTTAATGCATGTGCGTAAAGTGTAGTCAGACAGTCTGTGAAAACGGGGCTTAATGCATGTGCGTAAAGTGTAGTCTGACAGTCTGGGGAAACGGGGCTTAATGCATGTGCGTAAAGTGTAGTCTGACAGTCTGGGAAAACGGGGCTTAATGCTTGTGCGCAAAGTGTAGTCTGACAGTCTTGGAAAACGGGGCTTAATGCATGTGCGTAAAGTGTTGTCTGCACGTGCTAATCTAGGATGACATCTGACCCACATGCATTAAAGGGGCCTTTTCACGTTTTGGTAGATTGACAAATTTTTAAAAAAGTTGTTTCAGATTCGCAAATTTTCGTTTTAGTTATGATGTTAGTGAGGAAACAATAATACTGAACATTAACCATGCTCTTAAATATCCATTATACGCCTCTTTTTACGTTTAAACAAGTGACAAAATTGTCACAAAACCAGGTTTTCATTGTGAAAAAAATCTGATAAAGGGAGAAAACTCAAACTGAACTTTTGAAATGAACAAACAAAATAAACCCCCTTTGTAAGTTTGTTTTTAAAAAAATCTATTTTTAGTCGTGGCGACCTTGACATTGGAGATATTGACGTGATTCTTTCGTGCGACACACCGTCCCATGATGGTGAACAAATGTGCCATATGAATGACATAGTTATGGCCAGGACAAGCTCATTTATGGCCATTTTTGACCTTTGAACTCAAAGTGTGACCTTGACCTTGGAGATATCGACGTAATTATTTCGCGCGACACACCGTCCAATGATGGTGAACAAATGTGCCAAATGATTTTAAAATCTGACCATGAACGCCATAGTTATGTACATAGACAAGCTTGTTCCGCCCGCCCGCCAGCCCGCCAGCCCGCCAGCCAGCCCGCCAGCCCGCCCGCATTCGCCAATCTAATAACCAGTTTTTTCCTTCGGAAAACCTGGTTAAAAACCTCAAAAGTATACAGCGTTGTTCCAACGCGAAACGATTGAATAATTTGGAGAGTTCTGTTATTGTCGTTCTATTTTGTGAAAATACGAGGATTGCTTATAAAAAGTATTAAATACGTCCCTCATTGTATGAGCACGGATTGCCGAGTGGTCTAAGTGGTAGACTTTTACTCCAAAACTCCAGGGATCAGTGGTTCGGGCCCAGTTTTTTTAAATTTCATTCTTGTTTATTTACTGGAGCTTTTTAGATCCAATACTTACATTTATCAATATAAAGCATTTAATGACAAACTTCAACAAATGACAATGCCACTTGTAAGCCTGTTTTGCCCAGAGCGGTGTTCAGTTTAATTGTATTGCTGACTAGTGCCAACAGAATGTATGTGTTGAAATTACAATAACTTAGATAATATATAATCGTTCATTAGTAATTAATATACGTAGAAATATGTCTTATATGATTGCCTAAAAATGTTAGACAAAAATATGTTTCATATTTGCTTGCAGTGATTTCTGGAAGTTACTGGAACTTTGCCTCGATGTTTTTTAGGAGAATAATTTATATTGAGAGTGTAACGTTAAGAGGTGCTTTGTGTTTTAACGTGATGGCATCAATAAGAAATTATGTGTTTTAAATTGATACTTTACTATCGAAGATAATGCTGCAATGATTCGTAGAGTGATGTAAACATAAAGCAACAACGCTATATTTTAATCAACCGATAATAGGAATTATTACAGGTATTGTATTGTAAGGTGATACACATAATAAGGAATGGTGTGTATTAAAGTGGTAGCGTAAATAAGAAATATTAAACAGTCTTAATTTCAACGTTAAAAACAACAACAAAACCACCCGAAAGGGGGTTTGGAACGAGCGGAATTAACCCATTTATGCCTAGCGTCTAGAAAAAAGGCCTTGGCAAACAACGTAGACTCAGATGAGACGCTGCATGATACGGCGTCTCATCAGGGTCTGCGCTGCTTGCTTTAATAAATTTCTGTAAGAAATAATCTAAATATAGAAATAAATATTATAGACATCCCTAATTTTGGAAATAAATTGGTCCAATTTAGAAGGATGGGAGAGTCCACTAGGCATAAATGGGTTAATTACATCTCAACGCAGAGTAGTTACACGTTTACTAAAATGTTATTTTAAACAAGGGAAATGTTATTTTCATGTTGTTAACGTTATCTCTTTAACCTTATAAAAAACTAAAGCGCTGATTCATTTTAAACATTATTGAACACAATTTTATACACACAAACATAACGGGGGGGGGGGGGGGGCTAAAGGCTATGTTGTTATTTAACTCCCATAAACTCAAAAATCTTTTTTCAATTTAATTAAAAATTTTAATATGTTTTACCATCGCAAGGTCTTTAAATAAATTCTTATTCTTATTATCGTTCGATTGAATAGAAATGATCGAGACATGATGGAGTCCTGGAAAGAACCAATGCTATATTTTTCATGTATGAAAAACATCATGCCGATAGTTCTTTCCGGTTCGCGCGATGGTCAATTCACGGGCTTATAATCAAGGCGACCCGGGTTGAATTTTCCAGCTCACGGCGCATGTGAGTTTACTATATGGTCACCATACTGGAGAGGTAGACTTGCTTCCAAGTATTCCGCCCCCGCAGCACACAATACCACATCAAAGTGCAGTATATTTCAGTAAAATGTAAACAGCCACATGGATCACACTTCGAGTCCTCGTACACATGGTGCAGTCTCAGGCGCGAGACTCGGGAGGAACCCACAATCTTCGAAATGCCCACACCATGCGGGAGTCTCGATTTCTATTGAAACGCAAAACCTGACCGTCGCAACGTGGAGAGAAAATTCAATACATACACAATTTCGACTTATCGACTTCCTAATTCATGGATTTAAGTACCTTTTTGAAATGATGACTTAGAGTGACTTTCGTCTTGAACAAAGCATGGTATGGTACAACATCGGATTTTGGGCGAAAATAAAACTCGATTACATTCTAAGTTAGCCGGGTACGTTTAAGTACCGGGGTACGTTAAAGTACCGGGGTACATTTAAGTACCGGGGTACATTTAAGCATAATGAGAGTACCCAGTGAACATTTAAGTACTACTCGAGTCGACAATGACCAATCGAGCTGCACTAACTAGATCCTGCTTCAATTGAGATTACAAAGTATTATGTTTTCCTCCAAACTAAATGCGTTCTTATCGATATATAGTTTTATGTGGGCGTTGCGTATGCGTATGTTCGGTCCTCATAGTAAACCCGAATGTGAACACACGCGTATTTGTAGTTTGGATGGTTGAATCGTGTTGCTGAAATAACAAGCGAGAATTCGTCATCGGTGATTCACTGTTTGCTAACGATAGGTTATTTCTTAATTTTGTAAAAGTACACCGTTGATAAAATAAAGAAACACCGGTACGTTTTTCCAAGGAGCGTATGTTGACAACTCATCTAGAGTCCGTGGTTTTTCTAACAGTTTATTTCATTAGAAAAAGCGGACTGCGTGATCAGAATTTCACGTGTATTACCTTACCAAATGTTCGATATTCGTCCGCCTGTTCAAACGATAGAGAAATGTAAACCTAATTAATAGGAAACGTGTCCAAAGAATACAATAAGTGTTACATGCAAACCTCTATAATAAAAATACATTATGTTAGTTTTAGTAATAAATAATGCTTAAATAAAATTCACCATAATTTTAACCACTGTTTAGCAATATTTTATCTAAGAAAATAATAAGTGTACTTTTGACAGCGTGTCATTAACCTCAACAACTAAACTGAGGACACAAAACGAAAATTACCTAATGTTGCAGGTGTGTACAGTAATCATCTGCATTGGTTCCTCGCTTTTATATAATTTTGCCCATACAAACTGAGTAAACCCGGTAACCAGCCAGGTAGCGTTATTTCTGTCATAGGAATGTAGACAAATATTGGCTTGTTATAACCAGATGACAGTCTACTCCAATTTACAAAATGGCGTCGTAAGAGAAGTTCAAATATTACAGCAATCTAACGTGAGTATTATATTTAGTGTCCTTACAATTAATTGCTGTAGTTGTTGATGATCCCCACAAAGACTGAAAGAGCTAACCGTGAAAACACTACAACACCAAAGTTGACAATCTTAATCTTAATAGCTATAAATTGCAGCGATTATTTACTATTTGTCTTAACTTTTTGTGAATCTTGACTAGGATGTTAATTAGGTTGAAAGGCCTGGGACATTTAGCTGAGGATCCACACTTAATGCAGCCTCAGACATGGCAGGCCTTAATTATAGAACTTTGAAAATCACACACTCATTCTAAACACGTTTTTTTCTGTACCGATACTTTCAAATACAGGAAATAAAGTGACATTAGTTTTGTTTTAATTATGGAGAATATCAGTGTAATCCTAATGAATCCTGTAGTAAACAATACAACACAATGGATATTTTTTCTGTCTACAAAAGGTAGGGAATACTTATGTAACCACTTGGATTAACTCTGAAACCGAATTTTAAAGGCCTTTGTAAACAGTTTGGATCCAGATGAGACGCCACAAAACGTGGCGTCTCATCAGGATCCAAACTGTTTGCTATTCTGATAATATTCTTTGAAAAAAAATCGAAGAAAATGCTAATTTTAGAAATTCAGCAGAAGACATTTTAGCAGAAGACAAATTTCCCAGCATGCAAAGGGTTAAAAAGGTGGCTCACGCATGCATTAATTGTTTTCTGTTGAAGGGATGTCAAATAAATGCTGTCAGAAATCAGGCTTTTTCCGCTCCATTTTGGGAAAACGCCACACTGGAATTTTGCGTCGTGAAAACCACCATTTTGGAAAAAAAATTAATCGCAAAATTGGCTCAATTGGGAAAAATTATCGCATGTGTTTCTTATATTTCAAAGAAGCCGTTAACTGGTAAATAACGACTATTTTGATAACTTATTAAAATTTTACAAAATATTATGAACATGTGTAATAAGTGCAGGTTTTTTAATCTGAATTTTGGGAAAAGGCCTGACCTTTTGTGAGGTGAAAAAAATCGCACGAAGCGCCGGATTTTGAGGAAAATAAGGAAAGTCTTAAATAATCATTAACATATTTTACAGTTTTTAAAACAAATTCAAGGCAACAAATAATTTAATTATGCAATACTTTCTATTTTCTACACTGGATCAGGTTAACTCATATATTTTAAGGTTACAAAAAAAAAAAAAAAATATTTTGGAATTGGGAATTTTTTTTCGGCGTAAGCTTTATTAAGCCAGCTTTTCACCCTGACTTGACCTTTGTAAGTGTCCAATAATATTCAAATAAAATTTCCCGCGGCTAGGTACGAATGAATACACTTCATTTCTTCCATTGGCTGATTTGAGTATGACACCAGAACATTGGAAACATATCCGCGTCTTTGTAACACTGTTTTACTGCATGAAACAATTTTATCTCTGATGAAAAGGCTCAGTAGATAGAACAGTTTTACAATCAATTTTTGACATAAATACAGTTTGTGCGTTCACCTTTTATTTTCAGAGAATTACCAGCGCAAAAGCGTTTATACTAAAGGCTATATTCTCATATTTAGTACTTACTTGCATTGCATTTCAACCCGCGAGGTTTCGGGTAAATTCGCGTCCAGTGTGTGAAAGTCAGAGTTTATATACAGTTCATCACCGGAGTTCGCAGAAGGGGTTGCGATCTTTTCATTGAAGGAAAAAATTGGAATCTATGCTATTTTTGTCTGACGGAGTAAGTAGTTTGTTTAGTCGCTTTGTCGATATATCAATATTTTAGGCACAGCTGTTGCCTTGGTTGTGTACAGTTGGCGTAAACAAGCCGTCGTTTCAGCAGAGAATTGTTACCTAACTTTAATGCATCGCATTCCAATCCGCAAGATATCAAGGTCAGTTTGCGGTCAGTTGCAGAAATCTTTATATAAACGCCGTCTCGTAAACTTTGTGCACTTGAAGTCTGTTTTGATCAGAAAGATACTAAATGAAGATATTCGGCGATATTATTGTGGTATGTCAATCATCGATTTTTAATATGTTTTCAACATTTGCATGATAAGGACCAATTTTGATAAAATTAATTAGAAATATTTATCCATTTAGACCAGTTTATTAAGCATGAGCACAATAATTCACTATACTATAATTATGCAATTAAATAAGATTCGAGTATTGCCGGCTGACCTATATGCACTCGTTTATTTTCATGTTTCTTGTGTTTTTCTATTCTGTAAATATAGATATCTGAGTAATAATATCACATAAAGCAAAAAAAGCCACGAAATGTGGCGCAACACCCCGTAATTGATTTGCTTGTGATGTAGCTAAGATCTGCGCAAAAAAAAGGCATCCGCTTCTTTTTATCTCATAGAGATAAATTTTGATCGTTCATAAACATCGACCACAATCAACGCCGTATATCTTTTTTAAAGATATTTCTTGTTTCAATTGGGAAAAAAACAACCAGATTTGCATTGGGAATGGGGCCGAATTTCGGACCCGTGGCATAGGGCGGAAAAAGCCTGGAAATCACATACAAAGCTGTAAATTTCTTTTTTACTTACCTTGCGTTTTAATAATTAAGTTATTAATTATATCGGGCCTATATGTATATGTATTTGACAATTGCATTTTGTCATTTTAGAGAGAGAGATTACAAGTATGATATTAATACATGCATATGCTATTTGTTTTAGTTGAAGTTGAAACTTCCATTAAAAATGAAATATATCCACAAATGACACAATTGCTTGTTTTTCGGTGTACTACATGTACTTGTGAATGTAACCTCATAATAACGATAGCATTTCCCATAAAATATATCCACAAATGACACAATTGCTTATTTTTATTATGTACTACATGTACTTGTGAATGTAAACTCATAATAACGATAGCATTTCCTATAAAATGACCACATAGATAACTATATTTTCGTACATAAGAACCTTTTTCTTGTAATTCACAACAAGTACATCTCCAAACAAAAGAAATAATTTCACGTTTAGTGCCCAATATATAGCATGTGCAATTTAATTTACCATTTCACAAGTATCAACCTGCAAAGTACGCAGTTACAGAAATGCCATGTGTGTGAAGCACTGCACACTGGCCCTATATGACATTGTTGATCTTTAAAATCAACAAGTTATCATTAAAACAATGAGAGATAACTAACAATACCTTTTAAAGTAACAAATACTTAAAACCAATGAATATTTCGCAAAATATTTTGTAAAATAAAGTTAAACCCAGAACACCATTCATGTCAGACACTGTTTATATTTGCATTTATATCTACATGTCACTGTCAGACACTGATTATACATGCAGGTGTAACTATATGTCAGACAATATTTACATTTGAAGGAACAACTTACATGTCAGACCCTCTTAATATTTGCAGGTACAACCTACATGTCAGACACTGTTATAATTGCAGGTACAACCTACATTTCAGACACTATTTATATTTGCAGGTACAACCTACATGTCAGACATTGTTTATAATTGCAGGTACAACCTACATGTCTGACACTGTTTATATTTGCAGGTACAACCTACATGTCAGAAATTGTTTATAATTGCAGGTACAACCTACATGTCTGACACTGTTTATATTTGCAGGTACAAACTACATGTCTGACACTGTTTATATTTGCAGGTACAACCTACATGTCAGACACTGTTTATATTTGCAGGTACAACCTACATGACAGACACTGTTTAATTTTGCAGCAACAACCTACATGTCAGACACTGTTTATAATTGCAGGAACAATCAACATGTCAGACACTGTTTATATTTGCAGATACAACCTACATGTCAGACACTGTTTATATTTGCAGCAACAACCTACATGTCAGACACTGTTTATATTTGCAGATACAACCTACATGGCAGACACTGTTTATATTTGTAGATACAACCTACATGTCGGACATTGTTTATATTTGCAGGTACAACCTAAATGGCAGACCCTGTTTATATTTGCAGGTACAACCTACATGTCAGACACTGTTTATATTTGAAGGTACAACCTTCATGACATACATTGTTTATATTTGCAGGTACAACCTACATAACCGACATTGTTTATATTTGCAGGTACAACCTACATGTCAGACACTATTTATATTTGAAGGTACAACCTACATGACAGACATTGTTTATATTTGCATAAACAACCTCCATGGCAGACTCTTTGTTTTTGCAGGTACAACCTATATGTCAGACACGGGGGGCGGAAGTTCAGTTGGCCTTATTGCCGGCGCCGGCATTGGTGGCGTTGCAATTGTGGTCGGCATAATCGCACTAGTCGTCTATTGCTACATGAAGGCGCGCAAAGAACAGGCCAATACAAACATGACGAAATCTATGGATGTTTTTAGCACAGGTAAATTTTTTGCTTGATACGCAAACTTCTTAGACATTGTTAATGATACAATAATAATACTAACATTACGCTCTGCTACTTTTTATGCCCCCGGTAGGGTGGCATATAGCAGTTAAACTGTCCGTCAGTCAGTGTGTCTGTCCGTACGTCCGAAAAAAAACTTATACGTTGGCCATAACTTTTGCATTATTCAAGATAGCACCTTGATATTTGGCATGCATGTGTATCTCATGGAGCTGCACATTTTGAGTGGTAAAATTTCAAGGTAAACATCATCCTTCAAGGTCTAGGGTAAAAAAAACAAAGTCAAGGGAAGTAATAAGCTTTAAATGGACATAGTTATCTGACCTGCCTAGGTATATATTTTTGTTAAATAAATCAAAGCGTAGCAGTAGGCGGCATTGTGTTACTGACAAATACATTGTGGTAAAAGGTCAAGGTCATCCTTTACGGTCTACGGTAAAAAATACAGATTTAATGGAAGTAATAAGCTTTAAAAAGGGAGAAAATTATTAAATATAATAGCCACTTTATATATGTGGCGCGCATGTGTATCTCATGGAACTGCACATTTTGATAGTGGTGAACCTACAGTCACAGTAGTGGTTTTTAATTATTTGCTACTGAAAATAGAGATTTGTTCAGAGCTCCAGATAAGGATTTGTGAAATTAGTAACGGTATTGCAACTGACAGAAAGAAAAGGAGTAACGCTTAAAATCAATTAGTACCTGTACTACCATATCCAAAAATACAGGTAGTACTGTAATACCTGTGTTCTTGGATATTGAAGGGTGTATAACTGACTTTACAGAAACATTTGTATCAATTAAAATAAATATATGTAGCTTCTTAAACCGTTACTGTATTAGGTTTTCCATTCTGAATTATGATGCAAATACAACTACACATTAAAACTCATGACTAATACTATTTCTTCATTTTTCTTGACAAGAAAACACAAGCCAACTAGTAAGCTAAGTAAATGAACACTTATTTCACTGTCTCATCCATTTCCCATCGTGTTTTCTAACGTTTTAAGCGACCGATGCAATCAAATCGTTTAATATCGGGGCGACAATGTCTTTTTCTGGGTTTACAGATTTAATGTCAGGATGGTTAGACGACACCGTATGCAGTCATTATATAACAACAAAGTGTTGTTTTGAACTGCTTTCGGTTAAGCCGGCATTCCATTGCGCGCAGACATATTGTTTTTGACGGATTTACAAGTTACAGCAAATCACGCGCCAGAAAAGACATTACTATATGAACCCAGTCTACAACTTTTTGTTAATTTAAATTAAAGAAAAGCGCCGTTAGGTTAGAGACCAACAAATCACGCCTCGCTGACGCAGACGTATCGGTATGGCCAGATTTTTTCGTAAATGCGTAAAATGGATATTAATGTCGTAATTGTACGTCCAGTTTATAAAAATAAATGTCTAAGTCTTCATGAAAAAGGCGTATTTACGGCTGTACGGCCCTTATCTGGAGCTCTGTTTGTTACCGACAATTATTTTCAAGGGAAGTAATTTATATAATTATAAATCTCATATTATATATTTCCTTACCAAGAATTGAAGTTCTTTTCACAGTTACTGTACAGATTTATTATTTTGATTATTTATAACCCAAATTCTTGAGTTTTTTTTTTAAATGATATAATTATAATTTCTTTGATGTACATTACATACCAGTGGACTTATGTCCATAGATACATGATCAACTCTGGCTATGATCTCTTTTAAACCACAGGCCTTGCTTGTCAGTGATGTCTGACATGGTCATAATTGACTGTGAGACCCTCCCCCCACCCCCCATTCCCCCCCTTCCCCCCCTGGTTGGATTAGACAAATTCAAGGGAAGTAATAACCTTTAAAGGGAGATGATTTCTATAACTGCCAAATGATAAATAGAAATTTTATTTCAATGCGACGCAGTAGGGGGCATTGTGTTTCTGACAAACACATCTCTTGTCTTAAGACAAAGAAGAAAATCCAGTTTGGGTTATTGCACAATAAGTATAGGCTGAGCCTGATGATTTGAAATAGTTCTGTAGACATTTAGGAAATTATGCTGTTGAATGCACCTGCTTAAATTAAACCATTTATGCCTAGTGGACTCTCCCATCCTTGTAAATTGGATAAATTTATTTCCAAAATTAGGGATGTCTAGTTTATTTATTTCTATATTTAGAATATTACTTACTACAATTCCTTTAAGCAAACAGCGTAGACCCAGATGAGACGCCGCATCATGCAATGTCCTTTTTTCAGGACGCTAGGCATGAATGGGTTAACTGTAGTTTAAACCTATTTATTTTAGCTCGATTGCATCGAAAGCCTTAGGCTTATATAAACGCTCTCGAGTCCGTTTCCTGGGCCTAGAACCAGTACTAGGTGTCTTTTGGGGAGATCTAAAGAACGCTCCCACGGTGGGGATCGAACCCGTGACCTCCCGGTCGCTAGGCGGACACCATATCCATTACACCACGGCGACCTTGTAACAAAATAATTGAAAAAAAATGAATTGCCTTTTCATAAAACATAAACTTTTTATTTTTGCTGTATTTTCAGCATGTTGCAATGGATACATTTCTTTTATATTGAATATTTTATTTAAGACCGTTTTGTTTTTGTTTTGATTAAATGTAGTATATACATGTGGGTAAATGGATGTTGTACAAATATTGATGGAGATGATATAAATTAATTTCTCCTGTATAAGCTTTTTAAGCATAAAGATAGAAAAATCAAATTGTGTAAGAATCAAAATACATTTGATATAATATTGTTGGAATAACTCACATTCAGTAGTATATGCGCGTTTGATATAAACCACTAATGCTTCACACTTGTGATTTATTGCCTGTGCAATTATTATATACTTATGACTTTTGGTTATTAAACAAAAATGATTTCTGAACATGTTTTTATTTTCTGATAAGTAGAAAGTGTCAGATTAATTGTGCATTATACTTTTACCGGTCTCCTCTATTGTTATTGGTGTTGATCTAAGGGCAGCATAGTCAAATATGGCTGTTCATTTCAAGTGCAGCAATATTTACAGCATTATTATATGAGCACAAATCTTGTCTTTTGGCTAATAAAAAAGCCATGCTTACGTCATTCTGGTGAAGTTCATGCTAATCAAATCTTCTGATAGTTGATTATTGACCAATATACAATGATATAGCGAAAATTATTACGTAACATTTAATTACTTATTTATGAATTATGAACACTTTTCTTTATTATATACAGGTGCTTCGAACACCCAATTTGATTTGCCACAGCGGTCCCGGGTCAATCAATTTCCCGATCCCGCTGCAGCGCGAAAATCTCGACAAAAAGGGCGAGAGCAGGGTCGTGACCAAGGTCATGTGAACACTGCGTACTCCAGGCATTCTTCAGACACGTCGTCCAATAGCAGTGACGTAGAAGGTCGTGACCTCTCTCCTCCGCGCGTACGCAAACCTCGTGGAGATTCCTACGCAAGTGATACATCCAATGACGAATCTTCCAGCCTTGAAGAGGAAATTCCAGGCGGAGAAGTGACTTTTCGAATGGAAAAGGAAACAGATAAACGGGCCCGAGGGTCTTATAAAAAGGCGCGGCAAAATAATATTTTAGATCTGTCTGACACAGCTGATGGCAGAAGAAACAAACGAAGGGAGCCGGAATCTCAACATACCTCAAGACGCGATACGGTGGCACGAAATCCTCGCAGTGATTCTCCATTGACTATTGGAACTCTGAAAAAGCATGAAGAAATCACGGGTGGGGGAACGGACTCGCATGACAACAGGAAAACAAATGTTAACAACAGAGTGAAAAAACGCGACACTTCTCCTTCTACAAGAACTTATGAGAGTTCTGAAACAGGTGTCACACAGGCGTCTTCACAGACGGCGGGAACAGAATTTACTGCCACCACTGTGTCATCTGGAACCCGATTTCAGAAGAATCCGAGTTTGCGGAGAAATTCGCCAGCGCGTTCCAGTTCTCAACGGAGGTATCGGAAAGATCATGAGACAGATGAAAAAGGACGTAGAAAACCACGGCGCACACGCAGTGCTGAGCGAGAGAGAAGTGAGCGCCAGAGTCAAAGGTCAAGGTCACCTGGAAGTGGAAGTGAGAGAAGTGAGCGAAGTGGGAGCAGTTCTAGAAGCGGAAGCACTCGAAGTTCACGTCGGTCACGTTCAGAGCAGCAAAGGCAGCTTAAGGAGCAAGCAATATTGCCCATTTTCCAAGATGCTAAGAAAAAGAAAGGTTCTTTTGTGTGATGACATATGTCATTTATCCCTTTATATATTTTAACATCAATTATCTTACCTTAATGCCATAATTAAAATCTTCATATTAGTTTGATCTAATGACCATTGTTTCTGTTGACATATGTTTAAGTTTTAATTTTTAGTTCATTTATATGAGATTTGCTTTTTTTCTCATTATCTTTTCAAGGTTTATTTTTGGTCTTTATGTAAAATATTACAAAATAGCATAAAATGACCCTATGCTAAAAATGAAAATTTAAAAGAATTTGGGTATTGAGAAAATTGGCGTCGTACTTATTTAATATATATTTTTTTATTCTTCACTTTTTATATATTTTTAATCTTGCTGAACAATTTGTTTTTCTTCTATCTGTTTTACCTCTGCCTCTTATAAAAGGATGAATGAAAACATTTTTTTATATGTTAACTTATTATACCAGTATACTTGGAAAGAAAAACACTAAAATAAGCTGGGTAATTCAACATGTAGAAAGTTGAATGTTGTGATCTAACTGAAATCTGAAACTCTTTCAACAGGACTGATAATCTGCATTTGCTATACATATTACCAATGATTGATGAAACTGATTATATGGTAATCTAAGCTATTACAAATATCCTGTGGAAGTCAAAGGAGACCACATCATTAAATAATATTTAAAGAACTTAATAATATATGTTACTGGTTACATTACACTAAATCATTTTGTATCCCTCCGTGGTCCATTCGAAAGTAGTGCCTATTTCTAAAGAGTTCCTTTTCTCTTTGGTATTAAAAGCGATTTAGCGATCTCACGATTTAGCGATTTTTGTGATTGTTTCCTGCATCCTGTGTGTGTCTTCAACATTTTGTGCGCATTTCATTGGGGATTACGTTGAAAGATGACTGTTTAGGGTACGTTTATTGAAGTACGGGGCTTTTGTCGAAATTTCACTTTCAAAACTCTGTTATATGAGGGTGCTTGCCTTTGGGCGAATTTTACTTTCTTAGAAGTTGCGAGACCATAAATTTTTGACCGCATTTAATGAAAGAGGACAGATTTATCTTTAAAATGATACCGGTCTTGCAAAATTTGATATATAGAAGATACAAGAAAAATGCTTTGAAAGTTGGCAGTTTTATAATGGGACCCTATGGGAAATGGAATTAGTGTAATATAACCTACTGCACTTTTTTTTCGGACTTTTTAAGGACAAAACCCTGAAACAAATAGGTGTTTGAAAAGTCGTTTATGTCCACTTACCAAACCAATCATAATTTGTGTGCTGTCCCTTTACCGTTCTTATTTGGGTATTTCAGCTTGAGTGATCCATGTTTGCCTCACTTATATTTGCTGAATTAACTGGTAAAAAATGTTCCTTAGGGAAAATCAGAAAGATTCCTGTAATTTAAACAATACGTTACAAGAGGGAATTGTTACACATGTTTGATTAAAAGTTATGCCAAAATTGCTATCCTATTTGTGGGGAGATGTCAGTGGAAACATACACAATTTGATGTATTCCAAGGGTTAAAGCCAATCTGTTAAATAATTTTTATAATTATAGACAAGTGAAAATTACTAAAAGAACACATAATAAGTCACATGAAAATGAAATTATCCTAACATAAATTGTCATTGTATTATTGTGCAAAACAACTGTTCCAAATATTTAATTTATTTAATAATTGTCTTAAGTAGTTATTAGCACTAAAAGAATGCAGTCAATTAGTTTATGATATCATGTATATCATATTGCTATAGCTACATCTATAGTATGTATATAGACATCATGCCATTTTTGTACTGCAAAAATCTATTTTTATAACAAAAGTGTGCTATTTATAAATTATTATGAACATGTATACACATACAAATATAATGTTTATAAGCATTTAATATTTTTAATTACACTTTTTTTTCACTTATAATTTCATCATGTGAATTGTTTCATAGAGCTTTTAGACTGTGCAGGTTTGATGTAAATTCAACATTATCATCTTTAAATAGACATGCATGCTTAGAATTTTACAAGAAATTGTATTCCATTTATAATTGTTTTCACATTTTGTACTCGCCATCACAAAATAGGTTAAACTCAACCTGTTAGATATTTTACTCTTTTTTTTAAATTGAAACATAAAATATTTTAATTAAAAGACCTAAATACATAAGGCCTAAAATAGTTTTTTCCTAAATCTAAGAAATAAATTATGTGTAAAACTGTCTGAAAAGAACCATAAATACAGTACTGCCAGTTGAGATGAAAATGCTACATACAAAACTTAATTTCGAACAAATTACTGTATGGAGCTACATGAACTTAACTCAGTCAATATAAAGGCTAAAGTTTAAAATGTGTCTTGTTAATGTCTCGGCTGCATTTTTTTAAATTTCAATATACAAATTCAATGATTCATGATTTAAAAGATTTATGTCAACCCCATTTACTTACAGTAGAAATTCTTATACACAGAAAAGCAACATTTCTGTTAGACAATTATAAAGTACTAAACTTTCTATTTGTTGCATTTATGTTTTAACTTTGGCTGAGTGCATATGAGCAGTGTTAACTTTGGCTGAGTGCATATGAACAGTTTTAACTCTGGCTGAGTGCATATGAGCAGTGTTAACTTTGGCTGAGTGCATATGAGCAGTGTTAACTTTGGCTGAGTGCATATGAGCAGTGTTAACTTTGGCTGAGTGCATATGAGCAGTGTTAACTTAGGCTGAGTGCATATGAGCAGTTTTAACTTAGGCTGAGTGCATATGAGCAGTTTTAACTTTGGCTGAGTGCATATGAGCAGTGTTAACTTTGGCTGAGTGCATATGAGCAGTGTTAACTTAGGCTGAGTGCATATGAACAGTTTTAACTTTGGCTGAGTGCATATGAGCAGTTTTAACTTTGGCTGAGTGCATATGAGCAGTTTTAACTTAGGCTGAGTGCATATGAGCAGTTTTAACTTTGGCTAAGTGCATATGAACAGTGTTAACTTAGGCTGAGTGCATATGAGCAGTTTTAACTTTGGCTGAGTGCATATGAGCAGTTTTAACTTTGGCTGAGTGCATATGAACAGTTTTAACTTTGGCTGAGTGCATATGAGCAGTGTTAACTTTGGCTGAGTGCATATGAGCAGTGTTAACTTAGGCTGAGTGCATATGAACAGTTTTAACTTTGGCTGAGTACGTATGAACAGTTTTATTTTTGGCTGAGTGCATTTGAACAGCATTCTGGGATAACTGGATTTAAAGAATTGCATAAATTTAGGTCCCAGATGAACCTGTGCAGTCTGCACCGTCTAATCAGGGACGACACTTTCCACTTGGATGGAATTTTTGTTTGAAGTAAGTCTCCTCTTAACAAAAAACAAGTCTAAGTTGAAAGTGTGCTTGGTCATCCTGTGGAGACTGTACCGGCTGATTTAAGACGATACTTTACAAACGTGCATTTAGACCCATATTTTGAGAACCAGACTCACATCTGACAAAGGCTCGGCTTTAAACACTGTGTCCGATGGAGTGAAACACTGTGTCTGTTGAAGTTAAACACTGTGTCTGGTGAAGTTTAACATTCTTTATTCTGTCAAACACTGTGTCTGATGAAGTTGAACATTCCTTATTCTGTAAAACACTGTCTGATGAAGTCTAACACTGTGTCTAATGAAGTTTAACACTGTGTCTGATGAAGTTAAACCCTGTGTCTGGTGAAGTTAAACCCTGTGTCTGGTGAAGTTTAACACTGTGTCTGGTGAAGTTTAACACTGTGTCTGGTGAAGTTTAACATTCTTTATTCTGTCAAACACTGTGTCTGATGAAGTTTAACATTCTTTAATCTGTCTTACCAAAGATTGTAAGGTAAAGTCACGGAATTTTTTAATTAAATACTAGAGAAGACATTAATGCTCAATATGTTTCTTATATAATTGATGTGTGAAAGTTGAAGATTGATATTCGACAAAAAGTTTCAACTACTTCCCATCTTTTGTTATAGCATTAATTTCAATGAATCCATATAGCAAAAAACACCAAGCGCTTGTTTCCAAATCATAAACAAAACTCATGTTCCTTTTTGTATAAAGTTTTATAACGGCTGAACACGTGATTTCAACAAGGGATAATTGCATAAATTGGAAATAACTGATTATGAATGCAATATCTGGAAGTGTCAGTTATGTGAACAAGGAAACAAATAAAATAACTTCTATAAAATAATCATAGATATTGGTGCATTGAGCAGTTACGTCTGTTTGTAATTGTAAATATCGTTTGATGTGCAATTACACTGGCTCCAGGTGAACTTTGCCTACAACATTGTATTAATACTGTAAATGATAAAACAGCATTTTCTTTGTTTGATGTTTTATTATAAATACATACAAGTGTTTAAATTTTTAAAAATGTTTTTAATTTTATAAAATGGTGTTTGTAATTTAAAAAAATGGTGTTTTAAAATTTACATAAAGGTGTTTTAAACATTTGTTCCCTCTTGATTGAATGGAGGGAATTTTATATTTCTGTTGTAAATAAATATACATGTATTTGTTATATGTATCTGTCCACATGTTAAGAATTGATATTAAATACTAAACTATGCAATAAACATGATCTGTGTTTTAACTGGTTGTAATTTAGCCCACTTCTTTGGTTAAATGGTATTGACTGCTTCGTCAAATGTAACATTTTGATCTTAAAAAATTAGTACATACTGATTACAATTTGGTGTATTTTTATGCTTCCCCCAAAAAAATTTGGGGGAGCATTTGGTCGCCGCTTGGTCTGTCCGTCCGTGCACAATTTTTCTCCGGGCTATTTCTCAGCAATTAATGACCGTAATTCAATGAAACTTTATGGGAAGCTTCACTACCAAGAGGAGATGTGCATATTATCAGCCGGTTCTGGTCGGATGATTTTTCACATAGTTATGGCCCTTTGAAATTTTCCATTAACTGTACATATAGTGCAATTTTTGTCCGGGCTATTTCTCAGCAACTAATGACCGGAATTAAATGAAACTTTATGGGAAGCTTCACTACCAAGAGATGTGCATATTATCAGCGGGTTCTGGTCGGATGATTTTTTACAGATATATGGCCCTTTGAAATTTTCTATAAACAAATTCTTGTCCCCCCAACTACTGGCACCGTACTGTGCCCTCAAGACGTTTCCTTTTATCTGAATATATATTGCAATATTGTGACAAAAAAACAACTTTGGGGAGCATCACCCGTCTCTGACGGTTTCTTGTTTTCTAAGGCAAACCTCCAGTAATCAACATGCACCCTTTGAAAATTTCTTTATCAATAGAAAATGCGTTTCAACGAAGAATTTACTTATTGGTATTCAAACAATGCAAGCTACATGTACCATCGTCTGTAAAGTGACAAATAGTTCATAGCATATACGCAGTAAGTGATAAACATGTAGATGCAAACATATGAAGTTAAGTAACTGTATCCTGTATTGACAGGCTCATCTTTGAAGAAAACAACCCCCTTTGAAAGCATCTTGTTTAGATCAGTTTCTAACATTACTGCTTCAGAACAAAAGCTGTTGGAACTGAAGGATAATGTCTGAAGATTTTTTTCCTCTTAAATGGAAATCTGAGGTTACTTCTGTTCACTTGTATCCACTGTAAACACACCCTGACGTCTCCTTTTAACTAGATGTTTCCAAGCTTGCCTTGATATATCGTTTAATCTCACTCGACTGGAAATCTGTTGTTAATTCACTTGACTGGTGTAGACAGGCATCAGATCACAAAGTGTTCCTCACTTCTGTGAGTCTGAAAATTAATTTGCACTTTAATTCATAAAACCCAAAATTAGTTCTAATGTAAATAATCTTTTGAGATTGACATTTAAAAATTTGGAAAATCCGAAAATGATATAAGTAATGTTAACTGAGTAATAAATTCCACATATTGCGTTGAATGTTCTAACAAACAAGCAGAGATTATTTGTAATTGAAAAGTTAATCATAAAACTAAGTTAATTACAATTCAAAACAATATATTAATTGTAAATTTTAATTAAAAATTACCTTATGTCCCAAATCCAGTAATATATGCTTATAATTTAATAAAATAATTATTTTATATGACACAGTCTTCCTAAGCAATCTTCAGAACTGAACATGAAACTGTATTCTGCTTGATAATTTTATAGGAAGCACACTTATCTTAAGTAATTATCATAATTAATACATTAAGAATGTGTATGGCATCTTTATCATAGTCTGTATTTCCAAAGACCTATAGATAACATGTTATCTATAGGTCTTTGGTATTTCTTAGGTCTTTTCAAATTTATTACAGGAAAACAGATCAGTAAATTAATGATAAGAGCATACTTTTCAGAGTTGTTTATCTGTGTTAATTTTGACAGCACCCTTCATGCTGTTTGTTTATCTCATTCATCTTTAATATTGTTTTATTAGCAACGAAATTCACAGAAGATTATACAGATAGTATGAACAAGATAACACGTATCTAGAGAAAGATGACACATTTATCTTGCGACCTTGACAATCTATAGTTTACCTTGGTAAGGGTATTTTATAGTTTCATGCAACAAGGCAGTATGACAGTGAAACCAATATTATTCTTTTGGCATTAATTTCTGTGAATGTTCGTGTTTCCGCTTAACCATGAAATGAAATGTTTTACCAACATTTATGTCTGAAGTCTATATATAGTAAAAATTTCATGAATTTAAGATCCAATAAATATGCCAGATCTTACAAATCCACAAATTTTCATGTCAACGTAAGTAAATGAATCCACAGTATTTGTTTTATTTTAGTATTTAAGAAATGGTGTCAGTGTTTAAGAAGGAATCCTGCATAGAACAGGCATGTTTATGTATTCATTTTTTTCACATAAAACTGAGCTATTTATATTGTCTGTGTGTTTCAGTTATATTCAGACAGGGACCCTTCACTTTTAGCATAATTTTCCTGGGCTCTTTTAACTTAACATATGCTCTTTTATCATTTGTACTCAACTGTAAAGTACATATTTGTTGAAGTCATACATACACAATTATTTTTAAGTGGGTAAAACCCTGGTTAATTAATTCAAGTAAACAGCTTTGTGGTAAAAATGATTTACAGTTGGACAACACTATTCCATATAGTATACATTGGAATTAATAGGTACATTGTATTTTATAATTTATTTTACTAAATTTTACACCCTTAATTCGAATTTACCTCTTCGAATAATCCTCTATTTGGAACTAAAATTTTGGTCTCTTCAAATGGTTTTCACACTTATATCATCAGTGTTTCAAAGTCACACATTAGCATTCATTGCTAGACAGTGTTTTCGCGCCTTCGATTATTTTCTCACTTACCAAAGTAGTGCTGATTGGGGCAAGGGTTAAAATTCAACATTAATGGATAATTATACACTTGGAGACTTTTCTAATCCAACACTGGTCAAACTTGAATATCTCAGGAATGAGTTGATGTTTTAATTTAAAATTGCTCAATCTGATCATTTCACTATATGCTCTGCAAGTTCACGATAAAATCATACATCCGTGACAATCAGACACTTTACACATGGGGTAGGTGTGGTTTCATATTTTTGCACCTGGAAATGATTTAATGTGATATAATTCTATATGTCCCCCACCACTATAGTGGGGGACATATTGTTTTTGCCCTGTCTGTTGGTCTGTCTGTCTGTTTGCGCCAACTTTAACATTTGCAATAAATTTTGCTATATTGAAGATAGCAACTTCATATTTGGCATGCATGTGTATCTGATGGTGCTGCACATTTTGAGTGGTGAAAGGTCCAGGTCATCTTTCAAGGTCAAAGGTAAAAAAAACTAAATCAAAGCGGCGCAGAATGGGACATAGTGTTTCTGACAAGCACATTTCTTGTTTTTATTTTGCTATTCTAGGTGGGTCGTTACACCAGAAAAACATAAAATTTATTTCAAAATCAATATGTCTCGTACGAAAATTCAGGAGCGCAACTGAGCAATAGGCATGTTGCAGGCTACCTTCCCTACTTGCTTAAGCGTCCGATCGTTACGGATGAATGATTTCATTGTTTGCTTGCACATACTGTAGTCAAATGATCACGTACAATTTTAAATAAAAATATTTACTCATAACTAAGATACATGTACATGTATTTAAATTAGAAAAATGTGGCGTTAGAAAAGTCACCAAGTGTATAACAAAGCTAAATAATTCCAATTTAATTTCAGTTTCATCATTCTAGGTGGGTTTTTAAACAAGAGAAACATAACATTAATTGTAAAAACAATATGGCTAGTATGAATATTCAGTTGTGCAATCTTGCAAGCCGGTCGCTCATTAAGACGTGTAAGTTTATGCGTTTTACTTTTCACATTTAAATTTGATATTTATATGTTGATCAATTTCAATTAAATTTACATGAAGTATTAGATATGGGTTGAATTGAGTCCAAATTTCAACAAAATCCGTTCTAAAATAAGCTTTATTGATTTGAATACATGTTGCGTTAGAAAAGTCTCCAAGTGTACAATACATACATGTAATTTGAAGTGCTTATTGCTTATTTCGCTTGTTAAAATGTACACGCACAATAAGATAACTGCAGAGTTAATTGATTTTTACAACTAGTATTTATAAAAATATGCACATAATCTATTTTTGATGAAATATAATAGAATAACATAGAAAATCGCTACTTCAAACTTTCCTCTTTTGAACTATTTACAGGGTTTACCTGAATACAATGTAAATATATTCATGTCTATAAAACTCGTTACTTTGCCATTTTCATAACTTTAAATTGAAAAACTTCAAACAAATTTGTTATTTGGATAATTTATATCATGTTTGTATAAAAAAAAGCATTCAAAATTGACGACTGATGTAATTACCTAGCATAAAAGCGTGTTTAACAATTGTTACAAAAAGTTATCTAGAAGATATCAGTGAGCGGTAATGACCACAGATAATGTTGTCAGATGCATTGGTAACAGAGCACAGCAAACTAAATCATCTGTTTTCATTAATTAGCAATTTTTTCTGAACATAATATGCTTTAATGTGCCAATGGCTGTAAACACTGTATAGTCCATTATCACAAGACTTTGACAAACGGTCAGAATAATAATGCAAAAGTGAAACTCAGTTTAATGTTTTCACAGATTAATTGTTTTTTATACCCCCACAAACGAAGTTTAGGGGGGTATATAGGAGTGAACTTGTTTGTCGGTCGGTCGGTCTGTCTGTCTGTCGGTCCATAAGTGCATGTCCGCTCTCTAATTCAAGTACTTTCATCCTATCTTCACCAAACTTGATCAGAAGTTGTATCTACATGATGTCTAGGCCAAGTTCGAACATGGGCCTTGCCGGGTCAAAACCTAGGTCACGGGGTCACTTAGTGCTTTTTAAACATTCAGCATGTTGTCCGCTCTCAAATTCAAGTAGTTTTCATCTGATCTTCACCAAACTTGATCAGAAGTTGTATCTAGATGATCTTAAGACCAAGTTCGACATGGGCCTTGCCGGGTCAAAAACTAGGTCCCGGGTTCACTTAGTGCGTTTTTTAACATTCATCATGGTGGCCTCTCTCTTATTCAAGTAGTTTTCATCCGATCTTCACCAAACTTGGTCAGAAGTTTTATCTAGATGATCTGAAGGCCAAGTTCGAACATGGTCCATGCTAGATAAAAAACTTGGTCACAGGGTCACTTAGTACGTTTTACACATTGAGCATGGTGTCCGCTCTCTAATTCATGTAGTTTAAATCCGATCTTCACCACACTTGGTCAGAAGTTGTAACTAGATGATGTGTAGGTCAAGTTCGAACATGGGCCATGCCGGGTCAAAAACTAGATCACAGGGTCACTTGTGTGTTTTAAACATCACAATGTTGTCCGCTCTCTAATTCAAGTAGTTTTTATCCAATCTTCACCAAATTTGGTCAGAAGTTGTATCTTGATAATGTCTAGGGCAAGTTTTAATATGGGTCATGCGGGGTCAAAAACAAGGTCACTGGGTCACTAAGTGCGTTTTAAACATCACAATGTTGTCCGCTCTCTAATTTAAGTAGTTTTCATCCAAACTTCACCAAACTTAGTCAGAAGTTGTATCTGAATGATGTCTAGGTCAAGTTTGAATATGTGTCATGCCGGGTCAAAAACTAGGTCATGGGGTATTTTAGTGCATTTTAAACCTCACCATGTTGTCCGCTCTCTAATTCAAGTAGTTTTCATCCAATCCTCACCAAACTTGGTCACAAGTTTTATCTAAATGATCTCTAAGACAAGTTTGAACATGGGCCATTCCGGGCCTAAAACTAGGTCACTGGTCACTTAGTTCGTTTTTTAACATTCAGCATGGTGTCCGCTCTCTAATTCGAGTAGTTAACATCGGATCTTCACCAAACTTGGTCAGAAGTTTTATGGAGATGATCTTAAGGCCAAGTTAGAACATGGGCCTTTCTGGGTCAAAAACTAGGTCAAGGGGTCACTAAGTGCATTTTAAAAATTGAGCATGGTGTCTGCTGTTTTTTGTGAAGACAACATGCAAAATATTATGTGTCAATGCGACATGTGGGGGTATTCGTCACGTCTGTGACAAAGCTCTTGTTATATATAGGTTATGGCTACTAAAGGATTGAATGGGCCAATTTAACATTGTACATTAATACCTTCTTCAAACAGCTGATTTCCATACTATGCACCAAACAGACCATAGCAAAATGATTTCCTGGTACATGTATTTCATTTATAATCAGTTACACTATTGATGATATAGATGAGCCACATTGATGGACCTTATCATAAGTCTAATGTTCTAATGAAGATTATAATAACAAGGAAAAATCAGCAAAAACTAAGTTTTAAAACTTGAGTACCAGCATTTATTTTATAACTTTTCACAGTATAAAAAATATTGGCACTAACAAAGGCAAAGTCTAAAACAATAAATGACATGACAACTTAAAAGAAAAGTCAATATATCAAAAGCAGCAATGTATATTTTAAAGTTTACAATATTTACATCAGAATGAACGCTCTTAATATGTACAATGGAAGATCATGTAATAAAAGAATGTAACAAACATGAATAAAAAATGTTTGGCATCAGTCATGATTGATATAATGTATGATGATCCTGCATCAAACACACCTCAAACACACAATCAATACTCCATACAAGGTTCTATATTCCGAAGACTTTCTGGCATCAAGTATTGATTTCAGCTAACATTTATTTTAATTTATTTCTTTGATGACAGCTGGTATTAAGAAAAATAAAGTCATCTAACATGAAAAATTAATTTTAAGTTTGCAGTCAATGTAAACAATAAAATATTCATTTCCACATGTTCGCAGCAAATTAGGGGGGGGGGGTGAGAGGGGGGTATAATGTGGGGTGTGGTAATTTATTAGATGATGTTTAAAAAAAAAATGGGGGGGGGGGAAGGTTGGGGGGGGGGGGGGAAGGAATTCTGGGTAGGGGTATGGGGTATTGTTTGGGTGGAATCCATTGTGGTATTCAGGTAAGTGTTGTTTTGTCAAAGTAATAATAAAATGTGATCATAAATAAAGAAGTTATGGCAATTTAAGCAAAATGTTCAATTATCTAAGTGTAAAAGGGGCCATAATTATGTCAAAATGCTTGATACAGTGGTCTTCTCTTGTTTATAGGTTGGGGTCATGTTGGTAAACAAGTATGCAACATATAAAAGCAATATGTCAAAGGATATAGGAAATATTTGGAGTAGTACACAAACTTTAACATAGATTTATCAATAATATTTTTATTCAAAGTATAAAAGGGGCAATAATTATGACAAAATGCTTGATAGAGTTGTCTGCTCTTGTTTATAGGTTGGGGTGATGTTGGTAAACAAGTATGCAAAATATGAAAGCAATATGTCAAGGGACAATGAAAATAAATGGGGTAGTACGAAAACTTTAATATTTGCTGCATATTCTAAGTGGAAAAGGGGCCATAATTATAACAAAATGCTTGATAGAGTTGTCTGCTCTTGTTTATAGATTGGGGTCATGTTGGTAAACAACTATGCAAAATATGAAAGCAATATGTCAAGGGACAATGAAAATAATTCGGGTAGTACGAAAACTTTAACATTTGCACGCTAACACTAACGCCGACGCCGGGGTGAGTAGGATAGCTCCACTATATGTATTTCATATATAATAGTCGAGCTAAAACTGAGTTGTTTTCTGAGAAAACTGGGCATAATGTGCGTAAAGTGTCGTCCCAGATTAGCAGTCCGCACAGGCTAATCAGGGACAACACTTTCCGCCTAAATTGGATTTTTTCAAAGAAGAGAGTCCATTTCAACGAAAAATGTTATAACAGCGGAAAATGTCATCCCCGATGAGCCTATGCCCAGTTTTCTCAGAACACAAATTATTAAGAGTATGTATGCATTAACTGATACAGAACACGACTCAAATTATTAAGAGTATGTATGCATTAACTAATACAGAACACGACTCAAATTATTAGAGTATGTATGCATTAACTAATACAGAACACGACTCAAATTATTAGAGTATGTATGCATTAACTGATACAGAACACGACTCAAATTATTAGAGTATGTATGCATTAACTAAAACAGAACATGACTCAAATTATTAGAGTATGTATGCATTAACTGATACAGAACACGACTCAAATTATTAAAGTATGTATGCATTAACTGATACAGAACACGGCTCAAATTATTAGAGTATGTATGCGTTAACTGATTCAGAACATGATTCAAATTATTAAGAGTATGTATGCATTAACTGATACGAAATTAACTAATGATTCCAAATGACTAGAACAAAAAACATCATTATATTACTGGAACATTATCAACAAATTCATCTAAATTATTAATTATAAAGTGCCTTACTCAGTAACATTTTCCTGGCATAATTTATCCTTTTGTAAGCAACAATTGCTGGTCATATTTACATAACCTGTCACTTCTGAGCCTATTTCACCTCAATTCCTATTTGCCATATCTGGCTCTTATTTGGTCAAGACAAAAATACTAAAGCTGAAGATACTAGCTAACAAACATCATGTACTTTTTACATAATTTTCATGAAAATGTACTAACAAATCTTACATAAACTCATTAATGAAACAAATATCATAATAAACTCTCAAAAATCTATATAAAAAGAGCACACATAAAAACACAAATTAAAAGGAATAAGTATAAAAGGTTAATGCCCTCGGGTTTGTTGGGACTTTCAGAAATACAAACACACTAACAATTAACTACATGTATTAACAAGATGTCATATAACATGATTGGTGCAAAATAAAATGCTGAAAATCGCCCAAAATCTTTTTTTGTCAATGCTTTAACTGTATATGTTATCAGTTTGTATCCAAACTTTCATTAACTTTGGCAAACTCAATTTGGTAATTTTTCCCATCATATTCGGTCGCAAGGCTTTTCTTATTACAGTTCTACAGTGTTCCTTCAATGACGCTGGATTTTCAATTCGGTGGAATATAGCCTCCAACAACTGAGGGTTACTTTCCACTAAGTGTAGATATGTATATCTCATCAAATATCTATCAGCACTAACATTGAAACCTTCTGACAAGAGAAAACAAATGATGTCCTGACTGTTCTGTCGACACGCTATATACATGGGCGACAAAGAATCTGTATGGTCCAACCTACAACCGGTTTCAACAAGAAATTTCACAACCGAAAGTTTGCGTTCCTGAATTGCAACAGTTAGCGGTGATTCTCCGATGTTGTTCAGGGAATTCAAATCAGCACCAGCATCTAACAGTTGTTGGATGATGTCCATGGAGGCAACTTGAACTGCGTAATGCAGAGCTGTTTCTTTTGCCCGGGACCTACTAAAAGACATATCATAAATATGAACAGCGCTCTGATAAAGCCAGGGTAAGTGCATGAATTTAAAGTGTTGTCCAACAATAGCCTGCGCAGTACCAGGGTAAGTTCATGAATGTAAAGTGTTGTCCAACAATAGCCTGCACAGGGTAAGTGCATGAATGTAAAGTGTTGTCCAACAATAGCCTGGCATGAATGTAAAGTGTTGTCCAACAATAGCCTGGCATGAATGTAAAGTGTTGTCCAACAATAGCCTGGCATGAATGTAAAGTGTTGTCCAACAATAGCCTGGCATGAATGTAAAGTGTTGTCCAACAATAGCCTGGCATGAATGTTAAGTGTTGTCCAACAATAGCCTGATAAAACCAGGGTAAGTGCATGAATGTAAAGTGTTGTCCAACAATAGCCTGGCATGAATGTAAAGTGTTGTCCAACAATAGCCTGGCATGATTGTAAAGTGTTGTCCAACAATAGCCTGGCATGAATGTAAAGTATTGTCCAACAATAGCCTGGCATGGATGTAAAGTGTTGTCCAACAATAGCCTGGCATGAATGTAAAGTGTTGTCCAACAATAGCCTGGCATGAATGTAAAGTGTTGTCCAACAATAGCCTGGCATGAATGTAAAGTGTTGTCCAACAATAGCCTGGCATGAATGTAAACTGTTGTCCAACAATAGCCTGTGCAGTTTGCACAGGCTTATCAGGGACAAAACTTTCTACTTAACCTGGATTTTCATTTAGAAGAGACAAACATTCCATGAATGAAGACAGTGTTGTCCCTGAATAGCCTGTGCACATTGTGCAGGCTAATCGGGCTGTATACAGTACGCACATGCATTAAGCCCTATTTTTTCAGAACACTGCACATATGATTTAGGGCTGGACATTCACTTTTAAGGCCACTTGTTCAGTCAAACTGATTCCCTAAAAAGTCATTGTTTTCCTGACCTTAAGAAGTGTCTGTAATACTCTAGTATATAATTCAATAGTAACAGAAATAGTAGTTACAAAACTACCAAATTTAGCCATTGCTGCCAAACCAGTACTTGACAAGAATGCATTTATCTTTTGAAGGTTTGTAATTACTGCTTACACCGAATATAGATTATGAAAAATTCTCTGTTTTTTAGGATTTTAAATTAAACAGAAAATACATCTTTAAACAGACAATATGTCATACAACTATTTATATTTTTGTTTACCAAGAAACCAATATTAAGAACAGGAGTACATTTTTACATGTCACTTACTTTCAGAATTTCTTGTTTAGCTTTTTCAGAACTAATATTTTGTTGGCCCAGACTGAGCAAAAACCAGTAATGTTGAGCAATAAATTTGTTAAATTCTGACTCACAAGGGTGGTGGTTTTTGTTCCAGATGCAACCTTACATTAGGCCAAAAACACTTATTTTAATTAATTACTGCCATTCACAGAACATTATAAAGATAAAAGCATTATTGTAACATTCTTGTACAGCACTCCTACAGTACGAGTCCTACTCATATTATTTTTATTAATATATTTTTCTAAATATACTTAATACACAATAACACAGTCATGTCACTTTACAGTGAATGTTGTCCTTATTCTGTTAAACTTTTATTTTTTTATATAATAATATCAATTTATTAATATTTAAGTACACAAATAGAATACTTGGTAAGTAATACAGATATGTTTATTGAGCCAAAGAAAACTTAAATATCAAGCCATGGCAAGAAGCTTAAGTTTTCATGTAATACAAACAACTTGTTTGTTTTTTACTCTTTAATATTATATTATTTTTATTTTTGAGAATAATCAAAAGACAAAGAAACATCAAATCAGGTCTTTTAAATGAACATGTTTGCTGTTTCTAACAAAGTGAAAATACAGATTCATTTAAACAACTGGTTATTATTTTGTCAATGCAGGAGTGTTGATGGCATAAGATTATTTAACTCACTAGTGGACGTTTGCCCCATTCTTGATCAGTAATCGTGTGACCTCTGACCTCTCATGAAGCACGGCAAGGTCAAGTGGAGCACTTCCTGTCACATGGTTAGGACGGTTGACATCACTTCCTGCTTGTATCAGCAGCTCAACTGTGTCAAAGTGACCAGAGCTGATTGCTTCGTGTAGTGGTGTGTCACCTTCGTTGCTTACCTTTAAATACAGACAATTTGGGTTAATTGACCAATTGCAAAAGCATTGTTTTGTCATCCTCTCTGTTTGTCTACAATTATTTGTCCAAGGATTTACAGTAAAATTTATCGTGTTTTGCAAAAATGTGCTAATCTTATATACTATAAATAGATAAAGGACAAGCACAAGTTGATGACGGAATAAATAAGTAATACATTATACTAATAAGCCCTGTGTGAATAAAGTCAGTATTTGTATTTATATCAAAATATATGACATGACATAAGCACTTTCGTTTTAATTTTTTTTTTAATTTTCAACAGTTTTTCTGTTACTGCAGCTCTAAATAACCTTTTCACTTTTCCTTGCTGACCTGGTGCTTAGTGCATATGCTTATGCCAGTAACTGACAACTGTCCTAACTTAAATCAGAGATATTGGGGAGAACGGCAGCATGAAATATTGATGGCTTAACATCTGCCAATCATAGTTAAATTAATTTATAATTGAAGTTAATCATCAAATGGGGAAATTAAGAGTTTATCAGTTCAAATATTTAATAACAAAGCACACAGGTCTGAACTTTGTTTGTGATTTTAAAATGAGCATGTTGTTGTGATGAATGAAAATTAATCATTTAACAATTATGGGGATGTGTTAAAACTTTCATGCTGAATATTTTATATGTTTATTGCATGACTAATTTCTCCCCAAGTTATGAAAATAAATATGTTTATTTAAGAAAGTTTTTTGTTGCTGTAGACACATGTATATATCCTCTTGAAATCTGGAGGTTTGATTGTCCTGGTCTTAGTTCTGAATCTTTGCTCATAACACATTTTAAACATAAAATTTAAGCAAACAAGGGTTTGTTTAAGGATATACATCTTTTTCATCACAGGTTCACATGTGAATTAATTAAGTTAAAGAACTTTATGTTTAGATGAAAAACTTTCATATTTCTGCCCTTTTTCTCCTTACACTATAGACCTTCCATGGCTGCAATTTAGGAAGTCTTAGAACTTTCATGGCTGCAATTAAGGAAGTCATAGAATTTTCATGGCTGCAATTTAGGAAGTCCTAGAACTTTCATTGCTGCAATTAAGGAAGTCCTAAAACTTTCATAGCTGCCATTAAGGAAGTCATAGAATTTTCATGGCTGCAATTCAAGAAGTCCTCAAACCTCCAAGACTGCCATTAAGTATGTCCTAGAACTTTCATGGCTTCAACTAAGGAAGTCCTAAAACTTTAATGGTTGCACTTTAGAAAGTCCTAGAATGTTCATGGCTTCAATGCAAGAATTCTGAGAATTTTCATGGCTGCAATTTAGGAAGTCCTAGAAATTGTATGGCAGCAACTGAGAAAGTCCTAGAATTTTCATGGCTTCAACTTAGAAAGTCCTATAATTTTCATGGCTGCAATTTATAAAGTCCTAAAATTTTCATAGCTTCAATGCAGGAATTCTGAGAATTTTCATGGCTGCAATTTAGGAAGTCCTAGAAATTGTATGGCAGCAACTGAGAAAGTCCTAGAACTTTCATGGCTGCAACTTACAAAGTCCTAGAATTTTCATGGCTGCAACTTAAGACGTCCTAGAATTTTCATAGCTGCAATTGAGGAAGTACTATAACTTTCATGGCTGCAATTGGAGAAGTCCTAGAACTTTCAATGCTGCAATTTAGAAGTCCCATTACATAAGAGTACATTACTCCCATACAACTGTTAATGAAAGCCCTGGATGGCTTACACCATCAACTGTACTCAGTATAGTATACAACTTACAACACTTATATTAGCCCCAGCTTTTATAAGCAGGTCCGCAACATCTTTGTTCCCGTGGTAACAAGAATGATGCAGTGCCGTCCTGCCATCAAGGTCATTGAGACCTAGATCCACCTTCAAGGTCACCAGTTTCTTACACACTGTAAATAACCCTGAAACAGAAACCCATGACAGAAACTTAAAATGGATTCTATCAGGTTGAACAGCATATATGACATGACAAAAAGAAAAGAATCATGTAACAGCTACTGTCAGCTATATGTGAGATCCCACTTGTCAAGGATTTTCTCAATGTCAGTTGTATATGATCTCACAAACGTAAAGGCATATCACCATGCATACATGCCATACGTCCCGGATTGTCCCGGGCAGTCCCGGAAATGAAGAACTTGTCCCGCTGTCCTAAAAATATGTCAAATGTCCCGGAATTTACAAAATCCATATATACATGTACCTTATCTTAGGCTAAACTGCACCTCGAATCTGTGTATATCTGCAGCGTCTCCATGACAATGCCTAACCCGAATAGGCAGACTACGCTCCGTGTCAAAATCGATCAATTAACAGGGGTCCTGTTATCATATCGATTGTCTCATGTTCGCGGTCAAACCGAAAAGGCGGCATTGTTTAATGTAGTTGTTAATTGACTTTAATCGACTATGTCATTATTTCCCGCTGCGTAAGGGCAAAGGATATTTGTTCACACATCTGAAGTCCAACATCGCTGAGTAAAAAATTAAAAGCAGTTTATGTTCGCACGTTTAACCGACAAAGAAGTTGAGTAAAAAAGTAAGCATACAAAAACGTCATCCTCACTAGGTTTATTATTGTCTTGCTCTAAACCCCTCGTAAACAAAACTTTAAAAATAATAAGTGAATTTTGAATTGCGTTCGCCATGTCAAAACGCCCAGCAGATTCGCCCACTTGTCCCAGCAGCAAAAAAGTGACATCATGCCACCCAGATATTATGTCACAAACAAAAATGATCATTTTCTTTCTATCAAAAGAATGCAACATGCCATAGAACAGGAAAAGCAATATACATGGCAATACCAGAAAACCAGGTTTTCAACATTTAATTTTTTATTTATTTCAAAAAGTAATGTAATTCCAACCTAGTTATAAATGTAAGCTACCAGTATACGATTTTTAGATCAATATCTCTTTCCAATTTTTAAGTTATTATGCAGAAATCTTGTTTTTTTTTATTGTTCGTAACTGTGACCTTGACCTTTACTGGACTGGCCCTTAATAAACTTCTCTGCAATGTCTTAAAATAAGCAACCTACATACAACATTTGATACAATACCTACTCAAAAATAAAGTTATTGAGCAGAAACTGTTTCCCTAATTTTAATAACAGTGACATTGACCTTGACCTGACAAGTCCTTATTACAACCCATAACAAGGTCTCCTTACAAGCAAGTTACAACCCATAGCAAGGTCTCCTTACAAGCAAGTTACAACCCATAGCAAGGTCTCCTTACAAGCAAGTTACAACCCATAGCAAGGTCTCCTTACAAGCTAATTACAACCCATAGCAAGGTATCCTTACAAGCAAGTTACAACCCATTGCAAGGTCTCCTTACAAGCTAATTACAACACATAGCAAGGTCTCCTTACAAGCAAGTTACAACCCATAGCAAGGTCTCTTTACAAGCAAGTTACAACCCATAGCAAGGTCTCCTTACAAGCAAATTACAACCCATAGCAAGGTCTTCTTACAAGCTAATTACAACCCATAGCAAGGTCTCTTTACAAGCCCGAATTACAACCCATAGCAAGGTCTCCTTACAAGCTAATTACAACCCATAGCAAGGTCTCCTTACAAGCTAATTACAACCCATAGCAAGGTCTCCTTACAAGCTAATTACAACCCATAGCAAGGTCTCCTTACAAGCTAATTACAACCCATAGCAAGGTCTCCTTACAAGCTAATTACAACCCATAGCAAAGTCTCCTTACAAGCCCGAATTACAACCCATAGCAAGGTCTCCTTACAAGCTAATTACAACCCATAGCAAGGTCTCCTTACAAGCTAATTACAACCCATAGCAAGGTCTCCTTACAAGCAAGTTACAACCCATAGCAAGGTCTCCTTACAAGCTAATTACAACCCATAGCAAGGTCTCCTTACAAGCTAATTACAACCCATAGCAAGGTCTCCTTACAAGCCCGAATTACAACCCATAGCAAGGTCTCCTTTTAAGCCCGAATTACAAACCATAGCAAGGTCTCCTTACAAGCTAATTATACCTAAAGTTTCATCAAGATTGGTCTATTCAAACTTAAGATATTGACAGAGAACTAATTATCTTTTTAGAACAATTACAATGACCTTGACGCAACATACCACATATACTGGTACATTCCCAACCAGTGACCATGACTTGTCCAAAAAGCAATCCATATCTAGGTCTCCATAGAAGTTTGATACATCTAAAGTGTCATTAAGATTGGTCAATGAAAATTTAAGTTATTGATTGGAGAGCACCTGTTTGAAATGCCCCCACCATACCATCTGCCTGATAGTCCAAACCTCAATCTAATAGCTAGCTTTTTTCATTGTTGAAAACCTGGTTAAAAAGTTAAAGAGATACGTTACCCAACTGGGATGCAAGAATCAAAGGTGTTATTCGTTTCTGTGAAGCATAGTTAAGGTCGTAATTTGGCATCAATAGCAGTTGCTGGACTTTCTCAATATCTCTTTTCTGCATGGCGGTCAAGACGCGTTGGTTCAGCATTCCATGGTACTCCATTCTCTGTTAAGTAATATTTCTAAACACCAACACTGCATGTATTAATGGAAATTTTGAGTAATATACTCAAGGCTAGCTGACATTTACTAATGTTAACTGGAAGTTAAAAGTGTAAGCTTAGTATTTTTATAGTTATACGTTTTCACAGTACATAAAACAGAATATGAGCATACAAGATGTAAACGTAGGTACATGTATACATTCAAGGTTTGTTTAAGATAATGATGGTCATTATGTAATTGCCATAATAACTTTGTTTGTTTTTCAACCATTAAAGTAATATATTCATATAATATTCATTTTAAGTTGTTTGCTTTGAAACAACTTACGTTACCAGAAAATTTGACTGTAGCATGATATTACTACAATTAACAAAACAAAGTAAGAACTGTTGGATAATTTGTATCCAATATTTCAGTTCTTCAACTACATTCATTCAAAAATTGGAATCCAATATGTGAATAACTCATTTTGTATCTTCATCAATATCTTCTATCAAACCAAATACAACATTTCAATATGTTTCTTTGTAATTTCTTTGTAATTTCTTAAATGCAAATGTAAGTGCATAAGTGTGTATATACGTTACTTTGTCGATATTCATCAACTTCATTACAAGTTTCAATGTCATCAAATGCAAAAATTTACTTAAAGAAGTGTTCATAAACAATAATCACTCGATACTAAAAAAATGTGAAAACAATAAATAGAGTTAACCTCAGAAGAAAAAAATCACAATAAACATGGTCCCATCTGTCTAAAAATCAGGGCCGTACCCAGGAAATGTTGACTGGGGGGGCCCAAACGGGGAGGGTGCGGGAGGGGTTGGCCCTCCCGAATAGATTTTTTTTTATTAGGCACTGTTCAAGGTGAGTTTTAATGCATATAGAAACATATGTTGCGTTATAAATTTATGGATATATAACAAGTAAATCAGCACCTTTCTGAAGTCTAAAGCTTTAACCATTACGGCTGTCCATAAAGTATGTCACGCTCCAGGTGGGGGGAGGATGAGTAAGAAAGTGACAGTTTGTGACATGGGGGAGGGGAGTCAGGCCATGTGTGATGTCACACATTTATTTAAAAAAAAATGTATAATTTATTTATTATTTCTTTAGTAGAATTTAAAAATAATTTTCAAAAATTTGTGAAACATTTGAATTAGTTTTATGTCAAAATAAGACGAATTGCGTATCTCCTGATTCTGTTGTTCGAATGTTTAATAGGCAACTTGGCTGGGCCGGCTTATTCAATTGGCACAACCTCCACACAGATTTCAATGACGAAATAATTGGACTGTTCCATTTTTAGTTAGTAAAGGGTTGAAAGAAAATCTTAATTATAATTTCGTTTTTATTAGAGGTAAACACGTGGATAAATATTCATACTGCTCATCGTAACAACCCTACAGTTATAAAAGCCTGTAATGTGAAAGTTCTTTTACCAGTAAGTGAAATTTTAATACGGTTTAATAGTGAATTGAGTTTTAGATTAAATTTAAATTAAGTATGAATTTTAAAAAAATGTTTGAAAGTGCGAGTTTGTGACGTACTTTAGGGAAGGGGGTCCAAGATTTTGTAACAGTTTGTGACATGCCGGGGTAAAAATGGTTTAAAAAAAAGCGTGACATGCTTTATCAACGATCCCTTGGTGTGCAATTCACACACATGTTTAAAGCTTTAGATTTCAGAAATGTATTACACTTTATAAAGAAGTAAAAGCAACCATTGAAACTAAAAAACCTTTATTATGAAATTTAACATAAAGTATGACTGTAGAGGAGGTTTGATTTGAAAGAGAAAATACTACTATGGTTATATGTCAGTAACTGACATATAACCTACTAGTATTTTCTCTTTCAAATCAAACCTCCTCTATATAAAATTTCAAAGTAAATTCATTATAAAATGTTTATCATCTACAAGACAGTTTTCACAGAAATGTTTAATAAGCTATGACTCTAGAGGAGGTTAGAATTCAAAAGAGAAAACATTATTATCGTTCAGACCTACGACCTTCTGTAACAGTTCCATCCATTCGCTGTTTCTCTTTCCTTGTCCAATTAAAAGACATGTTACACCCACTATCAACAGATGAAGCATTGAGCACAATGGGTAATTGACAGATCGGGGATGTGTGTACAAGGTGATAAGAAAACAATGCCTAGGGGCTTATCTCCACTGGCGAGTAAATTAGCGCTAATCCCCTTGTGTATCAGGGGCAATAAAACAAATCTGCACATTTGTATTGCAGGGAAGTGTACTGTGGGCCCTTTCATGTGAGAAAATTTGCAGTAGACCCATTATTAAAATATCATAACTCGACAGCCAGCTGGGGGGGCCCGGGCCCCTGGGCCCAGTGCCTGGGTACGGGCCTGAAAAATAGTCACTAGAACTCATCATAAAACGTTGTATCGAGTGGTCCTATGATATAAGCATTAAGGTTTTTAATTAGCAAATATATTTTCAACCCCCCCCCCACAAAAGATCACAATTACAGACTGCATTAATTACATTAAAAAAGTTCTAAATGAGTGAAAATTCAAATATAAATCTAGATCTGTTTTTTTTTCAAATAAAAAAGCAGGAAAACATACCTGTTTCAACTGACATAAGGGCTTGAATGAATGATTCCAACTGTGACCAGATAAACAGAGGCCATGATTTAAGAACTTCAAAAGATAAACCATTCAGTTGCACGATGCTTCATTATCAATGGACCATCTGTCTTCACATCATGCCAGTCTGCCTAAGGCTACTGACTGTTCCTGCAAAGAATGGTTTAGATAAGAATCACAATGAAATTGATAATTCATTATAATTCATGAACATTTAACTGATAACCTTAATGTCATTATTTCATGAGGATTGATCAGATCTTTAAGTTATTTTGAAATTATGATCTTTACTTCATTAATGATTTAACACAACTCAAGTTTTATTCTTGTTTTACATGTACTTCTTACCTTGAGTAACTGTGGTCATTTTGTACATTAGAATACTTAAAAGAACTACATAAATTACGTAAATGATTTTAACACATTTTTATGGTCTACATGACTTTTTTCAAATGATTTTTAAAAAATACTTTTAAGCACTACATGATGTAATGTAATAATGACTGCATTGTTGTTTGCATTTGATAAAAAGATATGGCTAACATGATGACAATTACCAATTAATTCCTCCAAACCAATCACTATTTTTAAAGCTAAGTTATGTAATTTTTATTTTCAAAGATCTATAACTGTGTAACTTTAACTATAACTGTTGTATAATAAGCAAAAATGCGTAATTTTGTAGGCATAAGTTTGAACAGGGACCTATACAAACAGTTTTGTTTGTATAGGTCCCTGGTTTGAATCCTGAGGCTATTATGGATGCCAGTGTTGAAAAAAAAATGTTTGCATTGTAAATATTTTCTATTTAAATAAAAATATTTACAATGTAATAAATTTATTATTTTACTAGATTTATTGCTACTATATAAATATATGAAATTACTATACACTCAGTCCCACATCTAACCCAACACTTTTATAATTCTATTTTCTAGAAAAGGGTTCAAGTTATCAAGTTGAATTTTCAAATGCTGTTGTTTGTGATCTTTTTCTACTTAGCTCCATTGAAATCATTCAAATGCTTTGACATCTCTGTTTCACACACAGACGTGGTTTCCCTTTGCTGCATTTGCAAATGGAAGTATGTGAATAGTTTTCAGGTTTTCTTCCGCAAATGTTTTTCTAAGGACAATCTGATTATTTATTCAAATATTTGATTCATAAGTGTGGGTAGGCAAATGTGGCTGGGTTAATTGTTAAAGCAGCTATGTATTTAAACATCAGCTTGTATCAAATGTGCAACACAAGTATTACACAACCACCAAATCACACAGCGCTTTGGAGGCTGATTTTAACATTCAATCTGCATTAACTAAGTTATGAAAGTTTCTCAACTAAATAAATGTATCAAATTGCCATAAGAGCAATGATTCAACATACAAGATACTAAGCAATCAGGAATTGATAACGATTTTTCTGCAGGTCCAATTGTGATTCAGTGCTCCAGTACTCCAGGGTCGCAGCAACCTGCCGCCTTGAGGTTCCACCCAGCCCTTTGGACCCCAAATATGCCCTTTTTAAGTTTTTATATCTGATCACATTATTGAACAGGAAATTTCATTTGAAAGTTTCACTAAATTGATTTATTTTTTCCCAGTGAAATTAGTTTTATTAATTATAAAAATAAGTTTTAAATGAAAATACATGTTATATGAGAAATATACATTGTAATGAAACACTAAGAAAAGCTTGATACCTTGCTGTTTTAGCATTGTAATAAAAAAACTTGCATTTGTTTACTTGGATGTGTGTTTTAATGGCAAAAACATGTATATTTTGTGTGTAGTGATTAGTACAAAGTAATAAAGCGATCGGGAGTTCGTGCGTTCGCTCCCCACTCGGGGAGCATTCTCATTATCTTCTCCATAGACACCTAGTACTGGTTCTTCCCAGGAAACGGACTCGATAATGTCCCTCTGCCTATAATGCTCTAAAGGGCGCTTGGCAGTATAGATAGATAGATAGATAGATAAAAGTAAGAAAGGCTCAATACTTTGCTTTTTTATGGAAAATATGCCACAAAGTAAATATGACCGCACACTCTGAAGTGCCCTTTCAATAAATTAGCACCCTCCCTAGATGATAACATGTTACCTCCCTAGATGATAACATGTTAATGATTTTCATTGTATGCATACATCAATTTTGATAATCATTTTCACTGTTAATACGATTAAATGTATAGCTCAACATTTTTAAGGTAAAGCCTACAGTAGTAAATTATGCTTGCTGCTTGTTTAAAAAATACACGTGTTTGAATATGGTATATAGACAAAATGACATTTACTGAACTTGAAGAATTTTATTTTTAACATTACATCATATATAATACATGCCATTACCAAATCAATTGGCAAATTGATAAATTCCTTGATACTTTTTGGCATCAAAACCTAACTATAATGAATGTTTGAATGATACAAGTTGCAGACTACTATTAAATAACAACTCTAGCATCAAATACAACACAATAAATGCTATGACAACTTGTATTTAACCACATTATTCACCTGAAAGTCATCTGCAGCTTGCTCTAAATTTTGACAGATGGCTCCAAAAAATATTTGGAACCTTTCGGTATGTATCGCTACAAAGGTCAAGGTCGAAAATGGCAGCCTCCATACGGCGTTCGATTTTGCTTCAGAAACATTTACTAAATCTGCGTCCACTTTGTCGGGTAGTACTTAAAAAATTACTATTTTTAATTAATTTGGTTATTTTTTTTACTGATTTATGTCGTTCTTTTGTGCATTTAACTGAATGATTGGTAATTATCAATTTAATTTCCTTTTTTAGTTTTAAAATTTAAGTGGGTGGGGTGGGGAGACTTGTTAAGTTAAACGTTTGTTTTGCTGTTGATTATATTGAACTTATCAACTCCTCATAGCTTCCGATTAGATGAGTATACAACCACAAACTGGACTTATGTGAAAAATCCTTTCACAGAATTGAACCTGGGTCTCCACAGTGATGCTCGATTGGTCATTGTCGTCTCGGGTACTACTTACATGTACCCCGGGTACTCCTTAGTATACTTACATCATACATGTACCCCGGTTACGGTAAATATACTTAATCGAACCCGGTCGATATTAGACTGTACCCGAATTGTATTCCCGCCCAATATCCGATGTTGTAAAACGCGCTACCGATTATCTTAAACTTCTTTTTAAAAAAATCTGCAAATAAAATGCTTTTTGAGCATGAGTTTCGATAATATAGATGTTATTTTACAGAAAATTGACAAAAATTTGAATAAAATTGATTTACAAAAAAAGCCGACAACGACCGATATCGGTAAATTTCCGGGGTACGTTATAGTATATTTACCGTTACCGGGGTACATGTAAGTATACTTATGAGTACCCAGGGTACATGCAAGTCGTACCCGAGCCACAGGGATAGTAAGGTACTCTAACGGTACAGTTAAGTCCGGCAATCTTGCATGTCCAGTAATCTTGCCCACTTCGCAGTTGCGAATTTCGCAGACGACTAATGGTTTTCTTTAGTGATGAAAGATGGAATTTCACAATTTTAAGAATTAACAGATTTAAAAGGTATGTATTCCTTACAAAATAAAATCGGATCATCACATTTTAACAGCGGTTGCGTCACCCCTATACATGTATCGTAAACACTGACCTGCTTACGATAAATTCGAAATGAATCACAAATTCCCTGCAGCCTTTAGCGTTTTCATACTTTAAATTAAAAAATTCATAGATCCAACATGTAATTTAGCATTCCGTTGCACATTATCTGATCAGTTATGGTATTTTTAGACATTGTAAACATATCGCATCAGACAACATTGCCATTTCCCGCCATTCCAGGGTTCGCACACGGCTTGAAAAGCGCTTGAAAACGAGTCCTAGGCTTGAAAAGCCCTTGAACTAAGGTTGGCCTTGAAAAAGTGCTTGAAAAGTGCTTATTTCATGTAAAAAAGCCTTGAAAATGTCTATTTCTGTTCAAAATTACTTTTATCATTGCCACGAATTTTAATCGTTCTTAAGGAAAATATTACGAAAATTTATCATAAATTCCTTTGCGCAAAAAGTTGAGTACGAAATATAAGTTTTGTACACTATTGGGTACGAAACGTTAAGTGTACACGTCACAGATTATGTGTACTAGGTCAGAGGTTCTCCGTTGTGATTTATTTTCGCGAGTCAAAATGCAGCGATGGGGTAGTGTCGTTTCAAAGCAGAGTGGTTAACTGAATATTCCTGGCGCTACTTTCTGGTCATAAACACTGATGAAATGCAGAAAAATGCTTAAATAATTACCACTTATACGAAACGTCAACATTCTTTAAATATGAATATTCATGGCGCTATTTTCTGGTCATAAACAAGTTGTCAAAATGACGTTTATCGTTATGTTTTGCGCGAAACTTATGAATATTCCTGGGTACAGAAAACAAATGACATTCGAAAAGCACAATGTTTGGTCTATATGAAGACCATTGGTGTCGGGGGAATGGGGGAAAGCGCTTTGAAAAGCCACTATAAAGAGGAAACCCACAAAGAAAACATGAAATTGAGAAGCAAACAGGGTTCCTGCAATGTGTTTATGGTGAAACAGGAAGGTACTATTGTTAAAACTGTTGAATCTAAAACAGTCATAAACAACAACAGCCCTGTGAAATACAAAATGTAATAGTAACTGACTTATGTTTAAATAAAATGAACTAGTCTGTTTGATGTGAGCATAGAAAGAGACAATGTGTTTGTTTATAATAACTTTAAAAAGTAAATACATATGTGAGACTCATTGAGTTAAGGATGGATAACGTGTATTTGTATGTAATAAATAACATGTATGAGTTATTGTGAAATAAGTTTAATGTGTTCAAGCAAATAAATGATATATATGTTAATCGGCCTTGAAAATGAAAATTTGGCCTTAAAAAGTCCTTGAAAAGTGCTTGAATTTAGGTTTGAGATTTCTGTTTGAACCATGCATTCTGTCAAACCACATTTGGTATGATCTCCGCATGCGCAATGGCCTTGTTTTGATATTTTCTGTAAACTATGGAAGCATGATCGTGGTAAAATTAAACCTGTTACGCATAAACATTTTTTTCATGCATACAGGTACTTTTTTAATAATTGTACACTATTACTAGATTTGTTTATTTCTAGTGAAAAAAGCACTAGTAATCCACATTAAATTTGAATGGTTTTACAAACTGATTTTTTAAAATAATTTTCTGGAATGTTTTTATACCTCCACAAACAAAGTTTAGGGGGTATAACGACGTGAACTTATCTGTCGCTCGGTTGTTCGGTCTGTCGGTCGGTCCGTATTAAGTGTCCGCTCACTAATTCAAGTAGTTTTCATTCACCAAACGTGGTCAGAAATTGTATCTAGATGATGTCTAGGCCAAGTTCGAACATGGGCCTTGCTGGGTCAAAAACTAGGTCACGGGGTCACTTAGTGCGTTTTAAACATTCAGCATGTCCGCTCTCTAATTCAAGTAGTTTTCATCCGATCTTCACCACACTTGGTCAGAAGTTGTATCTAGATGATGTCTAGGCCAAGTTCGAACATGGGCCTTGCCGGGTCAAAAACTAGGTCACGGGTCACTTAGTGCGTTTTAAACATTCAGCATGTCCGCTCTCTAATTCAAGTTGTTTTCATCCGATCTTCACCAAACTTGGTCAGAAGTTGTATCTACATGATGTCTAGGCCAAGTTCAAACATGGGCCTTGCCGAGTCAAAAATTAGGTCAGGGGGTCACTTGGTGCGTTTTAAACATTCAGCATGTTGTCCGCTCTCTAATTCAAGTAGTTTTCATCCGATCTTCACCAAACTTGGTCAGAAGTTGTATCTAGATGATCCTAAGGCCACGTTCGAACATGGGCCTTGCCGGGTCAAAAACTAGGTCACTGGTTCACTTGTTGCATTTTTTAACATTCAGCATGGTGTACTCTCTCTTATTCATGTAGTTTTCATCCGATCTTCACCAAACTTAGTCAGAAGTTTTATCTAGATTATTGAACGCTTAGGCCTTGGATCATGAAACTTTATTCACATGTAGGTACATTGATCATAACTCGTAGATGGCCCCTATTGATTTTCAGGTCACTAGGTCAAAGGTCAAGGTCACGATGACCCAAATAGTAAAATGGTTTCCGGATGATAACTCAAGAACGCTAAGGCCTAGGATCATGAAACTTCATAGGTACATTGATCATGACTCGTAGATGACCTCTATTGATTTTCAGGTCACTATGTCAAAGGTCAAGGTCAGGTGACCTGAAATAGTAAAATGGTTTCTGGATGATAACTCAAGAACGCTTATGCTTAGGATCATGAAACTTCATAGGTACAATGATCATGACTCGCAGATGACCCCTATTGATTTTCACGTCACTAGGTCAAAGGTCAAGGTCACGGTGACCTGAAATAGTAAAATGGTTTCCGGATGATAACTCAAGAACGCTTATGCCTAGGTTCATGAAAATTCATAGGTATATTGATCATGACTCGCAGATGACCCCTATTGATTATCAGGTCACTAGGTCAAAGTCACAGTGCCAAATAAGGTCACTAGGTCAAAGTCACAGTGCCAAATAACGTATTCACACAATGGCTGTCAAGGTCACGGTGACTCAACTTAGAAAAATGGTTTCTGGATGATAACTCAAGAATGCTTACGCCTAGGATCATGAAACTTCATGATATATTGATCATGACTCGCAGATGAAATAATGATGAAACTTGACCAGGATGTTTGTCTGGACAATATATAGGTCAAGTTTGACATATGGTAAAGATTGAATGAACTGACTCCTCTCAGGTGAGCGAAATTGGGCCATCTTGGCCCTCTTGTTTAACATTCAGCATGGTGTCCGCTCTCTAATTCAAGTAGTTTACATCCGATCTTCACCTAACTTGGTCAGAAGTTTTATGGAGATGATCTTAAAGCCAAGTTAAAACATGGGCCTTTCTGAGTCAAAAACTAGGTCAAGGGGTCACTTAGTGCATTTTAGAAATTGAGCATGGTGTCCGCTGGTTTTTGTGAAGACGACATGCAAAATATTATGTGTCAATGCGGCATGTGGGGGTATTGGTCACAGCTGTGACAAAGCTCTAGTTTGACTCTAATTGGACACCATATGTCTACAATTTTGCCTAAATGGGGTCATTACACCAAGTGCCCAAGATTACCGGACACTGCAATAGTTTGAAAATGAGGTGAGTCATGTTTGTTTTGAAATCAAATCAGTTTTTCACTTAATTTATCAGATATTTTTGTGTTAATAAGCACATGAACTTGTTATTTTCATAATAAATTTAGATATTATGTTGTCAAGGTTTATAAGAACATGTTTTTAAATCAATTGACCATTAACTGCGCAAGATTACAGGACAGCATCGTATCGCTAAAACGCAAGCCAAACAGCAAGGCTGTTGGATGTGACATTATTTTGCTACACTCCTCCTCCTCCTCTAAATGCTTCAAGGCACAGACACACCCGCTACATAACAGCGTGGCTTTCATCTGCATGGCCTTCCCAGAAATAAAAACACAAGCTCAGATCCATACAGTTTGTATTGGCCTTGTTGCCATTAAAGTGCAAAACCCAGAGCTCCATCAGGGGGTTGAACCCAGGTCTTCAGATTGGTAGACACTAACACCGCATTGGTAAAGAACAAGCCCAACAGCAGGGATGTTGGAAGTGACCTTATATCACTACACTATTAATATGAAAAATCCTTATCTCTACCAGGGATTGAACCAGGGTCTTTTGAGTGGTTGTAAGACACTCTTATTGCGTCGCCAAAGAGCTAGCACTATATCAATGCTGTTAGAAGTGATCTTATTTCACTAAACTCCTCCCCCTCTTAATGTTTAAAGACCAAGACACGCCTGCAAAATCCTGAGCTCCACTGGTGGGATTGAACCCAGATCTCCAGAGTGGTAGTCAGACACTCTAACCGCGTCGCTAAAGAGCTAGCCCAACAACAAGGCTGTTGGGAGTGACCTTATTTCACTTTAGACTTTAATCATTTGTCTAAACATTTAACAATGTTTTGCTTAATTTCTTATAAAAATGTGCAGCCTGTGCATGGGCATATCAGTATTTTATACTGGGGCCCGTTTCAATAAACATTGTAGTACACATCTATGATACGATACATTTTTCGAAGATACACAATTGCGAAAGTCCATATCATATGATTATAAATTTTCAATACTTAATTAATTACATTGACATCTTAAGCGCCGTATATATTTGACGAGCATGGCGAGCTAGTTCGTCTACTTATTAGCATTACACAATTCTCTCGTAAGTTAAAATTGTCGTAAGATCGTTTATGAAACGGCCCCCGGGTCCATAAATTGTTTTGCAAATAAGGGTCATCACACTGTGATAATTGATGTGAGTTCTTGATTTAGGAAGGGGGGGGGGGGAATAAACATGAATGCACCAGGCCTTTAACCTCATTGAAAAACGTGGCCACATTGCATTGAATTTGAAGACAGAAAGGTTAATAACTTAATAAGATTATATATATTTTTGTCAGGATTTTGCCAAGTATGGCGGCCGTAACACAGTGACAGCACTGACAGGGGATGGAGTCGGCCCTGAGCTACTGAAACATGTCCAAGAAGTGTTTAGGTGAGACCATAAAGAACATTTTTAAGATAAATGATACTTATTATGTCTATGTTTATCTTGACTCAGACTCTGCCAAACACCAGAAGAACCAGTCAGACATTTTTTCTGCTTTGTTTGGATTCTTGTCATACATTTGGTTGAAGTCAGTCAAAGGTGTGGTTTAAAGTTTAATCTTATAGGGATATAAAATAAATACTTCAAAATACATGTAAAAAGGACGATGACCAGACCTCTTGTCTAGTAAAGGATAAATGGCTTATGGGAGACTGAAATTGCCAATTTAATTAGGAATATTTGTACACTTACAGATATGCCGGCGCCCCAGTTAATTTTGAGGAAGTGGACATACATGGCAATACAACTGATGAGGAATACCTGAAAAGTGCCATTCTTTCTGTTGGCAGAAACGGTGTAGCCATTAAAGGTGCCATTTTGTGTATTGTTATGTGTATTTCCTTCAGAGAGATTCAATATATCAGGAACAGTAAATTAAGTAAATAAAGGTTTCACTTAGCATCCTAAGTTAGGTTCTTTATTTATAGCAAGTTTTTGTGATCCATGTTTGTCTGTGGTTGTGATCCATGTTTGTCTGTAGCCCATCATCACCCTTTAACCCTTTGCATGCTGGGAAATTTGTCGTCAGCTTAAATGTCTTCTGCTGAATTTCTAAAATTAGCATTTTTTTCGATTTTTTTTCAAAGAATATTATCAGAATAGCAAACAGTTTGGATCCTGATGAGACGCCACGTTTTGTGGCGTCTCATCTGGATCCAAACTGTTTGCAAAGGCCTTCATAATTCGGTTCCCGCACTGAAAGGGTTAAATTCTTAATGCTGTAGAGATCCACTCTATTTGGAAAATAGTCATTTAACCGAACTGTGAACAAGTCCCTTTAAGACAATAGAAGTCATATTTATTGCTCAATCTTCATGAAACTTGTTCAAAATGTTGAGGGAAACAAATAGGTCGATAGGTCAAATTAAAGAAGTCACATTTGTGAGTTATGATCCTTGTTCACTGAAATCTTGGCGCCATGAAGCTTGGTGTTAGTAAAACTGTTTGAACACTCTACAAGTTATACTTATTTCCCTGTCAAGAAACTTGCCCAGAACATTGAAAAAAGTAGTGTTGTTATGGTATCTGAGATATGTTTGAAAATGAATGTGGTTTTGTTAAAACTTTTAACTTAAATGCAAGGCTGCGATGTGTCGGGGTAGTTTTCATTATTAGTTCATAGGTGATTGACCTTGATGTGTAGATGATATAAGAAAGTAATTTCAGCTGCAACCGGTTTTGGCTGAATGGTGGCCCTCTGTCAGTTTGTTCATGATATAATATACTATTATTAATATAGTCAACAAAACTTTGTGAATGGAACTGCTTTTTAACTGCTAAGTGGATTTTGTTGAAACTTGAACAGCTAAATTACCTTAATGTGTAGATGATAGTAAGGTAAGGAATTGTGGCTGCATTCAGTTTTGGCAGAATAAGGGCCAATTGTCTTTTGGTCCACTGTGTAATGCATGTCCAAACATATGTTGTTTGGGCATCAGTGTCTTTCATGTATTTCTTGCTCCTATTAATGGTATATAATTTGATTGTGCCTCAGTAGTACAACATACATATTTTGTTGTTTTCAGGAAATATCTCCACCAACTATGACAGCAATGCACAGTCAATGAATGTCAGACTAAGGTTTGTTTTAATTTTTCTGCAGATCAAACAGTAGTACTTTCCTCACAGCAAAATAGAACACACCTATTATTTGTCTAGCTTTTCTCATCATGTTTAAATTGTCAATTAATCATAGAAAATAGGGGCACAGTATTTGCTGCTATGACTGAACGCTTGCTCCTTCCCAAATGCTGTGTGTTTAATTTAGAAGAAGACAGACGTGTAAGTTCTTTCTCAATCCTGATATCATAATAATTTTTGGATTGCCTCGGTCGAGATGGTTAGTACAATAGAATTACGCACTTTCAGTACCACGTGATATGACGTCATTCCGCCTTTTTGTAAATTGTCTATGCTAGTGTTTAGATTGCCAAAAACGTTTACAATTTATATCTCGATCAATGTTCGGAAACGCCTCGCGGTAGACAAAGGAAGCAAGTGGAATCAATAGGAGGGCAATACTCAATTTCGGCAACCCTACTCAGGAAATGTTTTCTATTGCTTTTTGAGGGAGATTTTTCGTGCTCCATTTAGTATTCGTGCTCCATAAAGTGTTCCTTTCAATACAAATTACAAAGGGGGGAGCGGCGTTACTGGGCAATCTGTTACTTCATTCAAAAATGTTATCTACGTTTAATTTAGCAAATGATGGGGGCAACCCCTAAATACGAGTCAGTCACACAAATTATGGTGTTAAGCGCACAATAACTTGAACGTGGCTTGTCAGTCTCGCGGAAACAACACATGGCAAGGGGCAATTATGTAAACGCGCTTAGTACATTATATTTAATTTTCAAATATATATTCAAAACATTTCCGTTTATAATGGACACAGTATTTTAAACAAATAATCTTGGTTACGTACACAAAAATCATGTAATAAGTGTGTAACAATAAGCTATTCTAATTAAAGCACTGCAGCAGGTCTGTTTTTCTACTACAACAGTATTATGTATTTTATATATCATAAATTTAGCATTGTTTGATTTTTGTTGGCAATATAACATGTTCTATCATAATAATTACTCATTTTTTGGGTGTTGTTTGTGCACGTTATTATATTTTAGCAAAACGTCTCTTTTTCTCTTCACAGCAATTGTTTATACATAATGGTGTCTACCTTATTAATAGCTTGTTTTCAGTGTAATCTCAGTCTGTTATCATTCCCTAGCTTAAACACAACGTTTCGTGTATTTGGCATTTGTTAGAAAAACATTTGCGCTGCACAAATCCTAACTTTGAGATAACAGCGACAATATTGTGGAAACTTAGCGAACATGTATTTAAGTTAGCAAACATGTATTTAAGTGAACAAGTTTGTCTTACATGTTGTTAATTTGTTAACTTGATTTTAAAAAAATCATTATTTAATTTCAAAAAATTTCTGCATTTCTTATATTAATATTTGTCAAATACAATTTCCTATTTTCAATAACAAGTTAAACTCAAATGTTTACAACAAAAATTCCCAATATAATTTTACAAACAAAAAAGTATATGATGTGTTATGCTAGGTTATGTTAGTTTCTTTCTTGGTACGCATTTCCTATTTCAAATTGTGCAGTTTAAAAAAAAACAACGTAAATTGCATCGTAAACAAACAAAAAATTAATTTATTACACAGTGGCAATCCCTTCTTGGGTCCATTAACTTCGTTTGCAGGGCAATTCCAGCCGGCCGCCAGTTTTGTAAAATATTTATCAACACCACCTGCGGCATAACAACGGCAATTCACCGCATACATATAACGCAAGCTGTTAGGCAATACCTTAAAATGTGGCTAACCTTTTTGCGCAATTTCAAAAAAGTGTCAATTTTCACTGACGTTTATCTTGTGGTCATATAAAAGTGGGTTCTATAGGGGCAATCGCGTTAACGTTACGTCGGTGTACACATATATGGGTCTCCTGTTTACACCTAAATTAAGTTGGTTCAAGGCTAAAGCTAAGTTGGCAGGTGTATATAACTAATAGTGTGTAAGACAACATTGGCCAGTCTAGTGTTTATCATTCAAATCTGTACATATTGGCTGCTTTCAGGGAAAACAGGGCTTAATGCATGTCAAATAAAATTAGCCTGTGCACACTGATTACGGTAGCCTGTGCAATGCACACAAGCTGATCAAGGACGACATTTCTGATTGTAAAATGATTTTCGTTTAAAGAGTCTCTGTTGCTGGATGACAATTAATGCATATGCATTAAGCCCTGTTTTCCCAAAATAAAGCTTAAATTATATTTTTTATAAATAATTAAAAAAACAAAACACATCTGGACCTGTGCTTTAACACACACTCTTTATAAATTTGAATGGGTTTTGTTCATTTAAAACTTGCAATATAAAAAGCTATAACATAATTTTTAAAACTCAGTTGTGTCTAAACTTATACAACAGCGAACACATACAGTGCCTTCAGCGCTTTCATTAGTATGAGCGTTAGCTCACGCAAATTTTACAGACCATATTTTGCAAATCAGTATGTGGCAAGAAGCTTTAGGTACGGTATGGGAGACAACCCCACTGCCTGTTGCAGCAGACAATAAATTCCATTCTCCTAGCAAAGTTGTAGTTCGTGCCTCAACATAAATGTAAATATTTTAAACCACTGTGTATTGGTACACTGTGCAGATGGTTTATATGACTCATAGTGTTAACAGCTTGTAAAACGAAATTGGCCAGTCTATCATTGAAATCTGTACATATTGGCTGCTTTCAGCGAAAACGGGGCTTAATGCATGTCAAATAAAATTAGCCCGTGCATACTAATTAGCCTGTGCAATGCGCACAAGCTAATCAATGACGACATTTTACAACAGCAAACACGTACAGTGCTTTCAGCGCTTTAATTATTAATATCGCAGGCCATAACATTAATTATCTATCTCTTAATGCCACAACTCATGCATTAAACATTTCAGCTTAAAAAATTAAAGCAATGCCATGGGAAAAAACTTCTATGTGTCATCTCGCTGGTGGAGCAATTATTGGTATTAAACGATCGGGTTAACCAGTGTGTAATCGCTGGTTGAGCAATTTTTGTGCTAAAACGACAGTGTTTCAAACAGTGTGCTATCGCTGAGCGAGTTAAGCAGCCATGTCACAGGTTACAAATAGTTTGGTGGCCTTTGGACAATACCGCATCAGAATTTGTGGGGGATAAATTTGTGAAATTTATTGTGGCGGAAAATTCTGTTTGCCGGAGGGTTGGATGGGCATGCGTACTTATTCTACAAAATTTATCTCTACAAGCTAACCTTAGGGACAATAACTCAACACATTGGCTCGAATGGACTCTGGGCTTCATGCGTAGTATATCCAAGTAATTAAAAGGTTAAGCTTAAAAAAATAGTAGCAATGCCGTTGGGGAAAAACTTGCATGTGTCACATCGTATTCAATGTTCGAGTTATAAAGTGTGTAATCGCTGGTTAAGCGATTATTGTGATTAAATGACTGAGTTTTAAAAGTGTGGACTCGCTGGTTGAGCAAGTTAAAAGTGTGAAATCCCTGGTCGAGCGATTATTGGTATTAAATATCCGATTTAAAAGTAATGGTCAAGTGAACATTGGTGTAAAGAGTGTCTAAAGGTATTGTGTTAATGGTCAAGTGGCCATTGGTATACAAAGTGTGAAAAGGTATTGTGTTAATGGTCAAGTGACCATTGGTATAAAAAGTGTGTAAAAGTATTGTGTTAATGGTCAAGTGACCATTGGTACAAAAAGTGGTTTGTAAAGGTATAGTCTCCGGTTGAGCGATTAATGGTCAAGCGACTGGTAGAGCTAGGCTTAGCCCAATTCAAGTGAATGGTTTTTCCTGGCCCGGTCGCTTGATGAGCAAGAACATTTTTATTTTGGGTAGGCGGTGTTGCTACTATATTTATACTTACTTCACATCGGTAATTTAACGTGTGCTCGTCCACCTCTGGTAGGCATAATGTTCGGCTGTTTCTGTTTAACGCTGCAGCCATTATATCCCACTCTCTTACTGGCATAATATATAATATGGATCTGTAAGTGAATTCTTCATACGTGTACATCCGATTTCATTTGTGTGATATTTATTGGGAGGCAAAATATATTGAAATAATGTCATCAAACTAGTTAACTGAACTAATGTGTTGTTCTATCGTGCAGTAGTAAAATAAATCAATACCTTTGTGGTAACAAACAGGGGGTACTTTTGATGATTGGATCTTTTGTTTTGTTCAACTCACGAAAATGTAACTAGCAAACTGCCGGGAGTGGGTGGCTTTAAGCGACGACGCAATTGACACGTGTATCGAACTCGCAATAAAATTCAGTTGAGACATTGGGTGGCTTATTTTGATGTTTTATTAACCAATTTCCAACACTGATTGCTCGCAAAATTTAAATATTTATAGGTAACAGTTTTATGAAGAATCGCATTGAATTTCGTAGTTAAAATCTTGTCGAGTTACATCTTATTTGTTCTATCAGAAATTAAAATAATTTTTAGCAATTTACGTCATCCACAATGTCACCGCTACCGTCTGAGGCAAGTTTTATTAAAGAAAGCAAATAATTAACATAATTTAATAAATAAACATTTATAACTAGAAATGGCGCGGCAGAGGCCGACGCGTATCCCCACGCCGAATGTTTGACCTAGGTGTGCCCCAGGGTTGGTAATGGGGCCATGCATAGCTGAGATTGACCGTATTGTCATAAGAGAAGTTCATCATCAATTAGAAGTGAATTGGTGTAGAAATTAAGAAGTTATAGTAAAAGGCAATTTTGGGTGGGTGTGACATATGTGGGCAGGGCGCCCCAGGGTTGGTAATTGTGCCATGCATAGTTGAGATTGACCGTATTGTCATAAGAGAAGTTCAGTATCAATTTGAAGTGAATCAGTGTAGAAATGAAGAAATTATAGTAAAAGGCAATTTTGGGCGGGTGTGGTCTATGTGGGCGGGGCCCCAGGGTTGGTAATGGGGCCATGCATAGTTGAGATTGACCGTATTGTCATAAGAGAGGTTCAGTATCAATTTGAAGTGAATCGGTGTAGAAATGAAGAAATTATAGTAAAAGGCAATTTTGGGTGGGTGTGGTCTATGTGGGCGGGGCGCCCCAGAGTTGGTAATGGGGCCATGCATAGTTGAGATTGACTGTATTGTCATAAGAGAAGTTCAATATCAATTTGAAGTGAATCGGTGTAGAAATGAAGAAATTATAGTAAAGGCAATTTTGGGTGGGTGTGGTCTATGTGGGCGGGGCCCCAGGGTTGGTTATGGGGCCATGCATAGTTGAGATTGACCCTAATGTCATAAGAGAAGTTCAGTATCAATTTGAAGTGAATCCGTGTAGAAATGAAAAAATTATAGTAAATGGAATTTTTTGGTGAGTGTGGCCTATGTGGGCGGGCGCCCCAGGGTTGGGATTGGGGCCATGCATAGTTGAGATTGACCCTAATGTCATAACAAAAGTTCAGTATCAATTTGAAGTGAATCCGTGTAGAAATGAAAAAATTATAGTAAATGGAAATTTTTGGTGGGTGTGGCCTATGTGGGCGGGGCGCCCCAGGGTTGGGAATGGGGCCATGCATGGTTGAGATTGACCGTATTGTCATAAGAGAGGTCCAGTATCAATTTGAAGTGAATCGGTGTAGAAATAAAGAAGTAAATGTAAAATAACCTAAAAAAATGAGTGATAATTTCTGACTATAACTTTTGACCCAGGGGTCAGATCAAAATTCCAAATAGTGCAGGGTCGCACATATGCTCATAGCTACCATGTGTGTAAGTTTCAAGGTTCTAGTGCTTTTAGTGTAGGAGGAGATAGTGGCCAGGACGGACAGACAGACAGACGGTCGGACGGACAGACGGACGGACGGACGGCGGAGATAACCATAATATCCCCACCTTTTTTTCAAAAAGCGTGGGGATAATAAAATTTAAACAGAATAAACCATGAAACACACCATTTGTGAGCTATACGACGCGAACATAATGTAAGCGGCCCAACCAAAAATAAGTTTTTGACATGTGATAATAAACATTGTGTATTCTTTAATTTTTTACTCATATTCTTTTACGCAGTAAAAATAAATACAAGATATAGCTAGAATTTACAAAATTATTAAAATATATTGTTACAGTACATTTTATTTTTAAAAAAGACATGTTATCAACGCAAGCTATTTCAAATTACTTTCGTTTCTATAGAGAGTACAGGTACGAGATGTATCACATTGTTTACGTATATACTTGAACATTTTCACTACTTTAGGTGTTTCGGTAAACCGGTTACTAACCGGTTACGGCAAAAGGTTAATCGGTTAATGATTTTTGTTACCTCTTGCATCCCTAGTTTAAAGTTTGAATACTAATGTATGTATAATGTTAAGAAGGATTAAAAACACAGTTTTGTTTTTATGTTTATTATTTCATTTTATTTATTTTGTATTATTTATTTCAACAGTCATATACATATGTACGCTTCAGAATGTTCTGGATATGAGTTTTGCCTACACCAAGATCACTAGCCACTCTTCTACAACTGTGTCTTTTGCCTATGATACTTATTACCTTAACGTGTTTTTCCAATGTCAAGAAATTACACTTGGAAGTTAATTTTTTATTTAAGTTTAATTTACTTTTAATATATCTATAATCTATGCACGTCTTTTCACTGAGCAATTTAAGAAAGGAATGAGTATCAAAATGTATGTATGTTATTGGCCACTATTTGTAACGAAACTGTAAGTTTCCCAAATGAGTTGATGTAAGCCCCAAACTTTTCTTTGATACTTTCTGGCACGTACACTGATTGCCAGCCACTTAAATAAAAAGGAAACTTCTTACACTTTAGACAAACTGTCAAATGCATGAAAGCAGCAGGCAGCTACCAATTAGCAAAAAAACAAACAAACTGCGAACGAGTTCAGTAAACTGTCACATGCCAATATCTCCATAGTGACCAAGGCGTGCACTGGTAAGATGTTTATCACATTACTATTACACCATCGTGGCGGCAATTGATTTATTGAAAGTTAAGAAATTGTTGATGGTTATGATTCAAATGGTCGTTGTTAGCTATCAAAATGAACTTTTTGGGAATGTAAAATAGCGGTGGCTGGTCGTTGTTTGCTGGTGGGTATAATTCCCAGGTTAAATATAAAGCGAAATCGTTCGGGAGGAAATCAATGTGGTCGTTATGGACAGGAGGTGGCTATTCAAAGGTGGTCGCTGGGGCAGGTTAGACTTTATTTTGTACATTTGTCTAATTTTACATTGTATCTTGCTTTTTTAGGAAAGACCTGAAGCTGTTTGCAAGCCTAGTGGTCTGTAAGTCGATGCCAGGTGTGACCACGCGGCACAGCAATATTGATATGGTGCTCATTAGAGAGAACACGGAGGGAGAATACACCAACCTCGAGCATCAGGTATTCGCTGCTCTAGCAGCCATGGGAACTAACTTATAGGCCATGTTAGTTAAAGCCACACACCTTGCCTCTGACTTAGAAATGAAATACATGTTAATCAATACATATTGATGCAATTTAAAAGTGTGTGAAATTGTCATTAAATCTATAGCCTAGTTAGCAAGTAATTTATTATTCTTCAAACGGGACCGCTTTTAAAACCAAAGTAGGATTTCTAGACGTAAATGTCCATTTCGACAAACGCAATTATTTTTAGCGCGACTATTATATATGAAATATATATAGTGGAGGTATCCTACTCACCCCGGCGTGAGCATCTGCGTTAGCGTTAGCGTGCAAATGTTAAAGTTTTCGTACTACTCCAAATATTTCCTATGTCCTTTGACATATTGCTTTTATATTTTGCATACTTCTTTACCAACATGACACCAATCTAGAAAGAAGAGCAGACAACTGTATCAAGCAATTTGACAGAATTATTGCCCCTTTTATACTTAAAATATGCATATTATTGATAAATCTATGTTAAAGTTTGCGTACCACCTCAAATATTTTCTATGTCCTTTGACATATTGCTTTTATATTTTGCATACTTCTTTACCAACATGACCCCAATCTATAAACAAGCGCAGACAACTGTATCAAGCATTTTGACAGAATTATGGCCCCTTTTATACTTCGATAATTGAACATTTTGCTTAAAAACTTCTTTATTTATGATCACATTTGATTCATACTTTGACAAAACAACACTTACCTGACATACCACAATGCACTCCACCTAAAACAATCCCCCATGCCCCCCCCAAGAATCCCCCCCCCCAAAAAAAAATAAAAATATTTTGTTTTCCTTATTTTTGAAAGATCATTATTAAATGACAACACACCCACATTATGCCCCCCCCCCCCCCCCCCCCCCTCTCTCCATGATGGCTTATGTTATACTGTCAAGTACACGAATAGTTGAGCGCGCTGTCCTCTGATTTATACCTTGTAACAACCAGATATATTCTAATTGGCATAGATATAGATTTACTATGCCAAATAAGGTGTGTGGCTTTAAGGTATTGAACTATGCCACGCTAGTGTAGAATGAAAAAATAGACCTTTGCGGTATAAAATTTAGGGAAAACTTTCCATAAAGTTACTGCTAGGGGCAAACAATTTCTAAGGGAAGGTTTCATCTCATGGGAAAATTTTCATTAATTTCTGGGGGGGGGGGATTGTAGACTACATTCATCTACAGCTATAGGATAAAAAAAAGCCTAGAGTATGTCCCTCTTTTTATGCCCCCGGATTGAAAGATTGGGGTATATTGTTTTTGGCCTGTCTGTCATTGTATGTGTCCGTGTGTGTGTGTGTGTCCCAAAACTTTAACCTTCTTCATAACTTTTGCAATATTGAACATAGCAACTTGATATTTGGCATGCATGTGTATCTCATGAAACTGCACATTTTGAGTGGTGAAAGGTCAAGCTCAACCTTCAAGGTCAAAGGTAAAACAAAAATCAAAAACTTTAACCAAAACTTTAACCTTCTTCATAACTTTTGCAGTATTGAACGTAGCAACTTGATATTTGGCATGCATGTGTATTTCATGGAGCTGCACATTTTGAGTGGTGAATGGTCAAGGTCATCCTTCAAGGTCAAAGGTAAAAAAAAAATCAAAGCAGCGCATTAGGGGGCATTGTGTTTCTCACAAACACATCTCTTGTTTGTTTATACACGGCTGTTGCGAACATCATGTGTTGTCTTTCAGAATGTTCCTGGGGTAATAGAAAGTCTGAAGATAATCACTCGAGAGAAGTCTACCAATATTGCGAGATACGCATTTGAGTATGCAAAGAAACATGGACGAAAGAAGGTCACAGCAGTCCATAAGGCAAATATTATGTGAGTAAATTAGAGACCCCCCAAAACTTTTTTGTTTCCAATAATATAGCCAAAGTATAGGGTAGGTATGTCTTGAAAACTTTTGTATCTTTAACTTTTGTAATTTTTCACAAGTTATTGCCTACCTTAAAAAGTGTTTTCAATGACAAAAGTCTTCCTAAACTTGTAAGATTTTTTTTTTTTATACAAGTATGTATATTGAGGTTTTTTTGCAAATGTGATCTGACATAGTAAACATGATTGAAAAATCCACCTGCAAATTCTTTGACTTGAGCCCTGTATATAAATGCTACAAGTCCCAGATAAGCCTTAAATAAAATATTAATGTAAAAACCTGCCATGGGCTTTCATTATCTCAAATAAAATTGGTAAATGCCCATATTTTCCTTGCAGGAAGCTGGGAGATGGCCTGTTCTTGAACTGTTGTAGAGAAGTTGCGGAGAGCTACCCAGACATTCAGTTTAACGACATGATCATTGATAATGCCAGCATGCAGGTACAGTATGCTCATATGTTAATCATACTGATGGATGCAGGCTTGTATGGATATAAGTTTTGTTCAACAATAATTAATTATCATATTATTAATTGTCATTGAATATACAGTCAAACCTGAGAACATCGGTCAGTCAAGGGAAATGGCTGAATTTGCCATTGTAGACAGGTGACCACTGTTCTAAGGTTAACACTATTTAGATGGTTGGTCAGTTGGTATGGCCAGGTTTGTACCCAACCAGTTGTTTGCTCACAGTGTAATGTAATCTACAGTTCTTTGCTGATTAAACGAACATTATAACATACATTATTATCCCCCACCATAGGCGGAGGGATATTGTTTTGGCGTTGTCCGTCTGTCTTTCTGTCCGTCTTTTCGTCCTTACGTCTGGCTGGCCGGCCTTTTTGAAACTTGGTATGAGTATTTATATGGATGAGAGGATGATGCACGCCAAATGGCATTGTTCATCATCTGTTCTCAATCATTTGAGGGTGCTTCACATTTAACACCCATAATCCTAGGGGCAAAGGTCAAGGTCACACATTGAGGTCAAAGGTCACAAATTTGATGAATTATTCATTATTTAGTCATTCCTTCACTATGCATCAAGGGATTCTGTAATAACCAGTGCTCCAGCTAGCATTTGAAAAGGGCAGGGGGCATTTTTGTCAAAAGGGCACTTTCGACGTGCAGTATTTTGTCAAAAGGGCACTTTCGAGCGCGCAGGCGTTTCTGGAATGCTTCTTCTTATATGTAAATTTATATGTTATTAATAATCGTTAGAATATATTATTCCCATTATTATTAAACAATTCAAATATAATGTCTACAATGAGGAATAAATTAATTGCAATGTAGTGTAATAAGAGATTTATTTATCATCATATGTTTTTTGTTTTGTTTTTTAAGGGCAGGGGGGGGGCCCAAGGAAGAGCAGGGCAGAGGTTTGGGAGGGCAGGGCGGAGGTTTGGGAGGGCAGTGCGGGGCGCCCTTCAATTAAGGCCTAGCTGGAGCACTGATAACTGTCCACAATTGTTCTCCATTATCTAACTGAGTGTCAAATATAAGATCCAGGTTGCTAGGGTCATGGTCAAAGTCACACACAAAGGTCAAAATCACACATTTTTATTAAATATGCCTTATTTGGTAAGGATTCTACCATACTAAAATGGATTCTCAAAATGTCCTGATGTAATTGTTCTCAATTATCAGGCAGTGGTCTGCATTTAATTGTCTGCAAACCCATCACAGGTACAAATGAGTTTTAAAAAAATTGACAAAAGGCACAAACCTTCATTTTTACCTTTTCTTTTAGTTCTACACCCATCCATAAATAAAATTTAACATCATGTGAGAGATTGGCTTTGGGCAGCATCAGAGGTCGTCGTAGCTATGAGAACTACATCATGTGAGAGATTGGTTTTGGGCAGCATCAGAGGTCCTCGTAGCTATGAGAACTATGTCATGTGAGAGATTGGCTTTGGGCAGCATCAGAGGTCGTCGTAGCTATGAGAACTATGTCATGTGAGAGATTGGCTTTGGGCAGCGTCAGAGGTCGTCATAGCTATGAGAACTATGTCATGTGAGAGATTGGCTTCGGGCAGCATCAGAGGTCGTCGTAGCTATGAGAACTACATCATGTGAGAGATTGGCTTCCGGCAGCGTCAGAGGTCGTCATAGCTATGAGAACTACATCATGTGAGAGATTGGCTTTGGGCAGCATCAGAGGTCGTCATAGCTATGAGAACTACATCATGTGAGAGATTGGCTTTGGGCAGCATCAGAGGTCGTCGTAGCTATGAGAACTACATCATGTGAGAGATTGGCTTCGGCAGCGTCAGAGGTCGTCATAGCTATGAGAACTACATCATGTGAGAGATTGGCTTTGGGCAGCATCAGAGGTCGTCATAGCTATGAGAACTACATCATGTGAGAGATTGGCTTTGGGCAGCATCAGAGGTCGTCGTAGCTATGAGAACTACATCATGTGAGAGATTGGTTTTGGGCAGCATCAGAGGTCCTCGTAGCTATGAGAACTATGTCATGTGAGAGATTGGCTTTGGGCAGCATCAGAGGTCGTCGTAGCTATGAGAACTATGTCATGTGAGAGATTGGCTTTGGGCAGCATCAGAGGTCGTCATAGCTATGAGAACTATGTCATGTGAGAGATTGGCTTCGGGCAGCATCAGAGGTCGTCGTAGCTATGAGAACTACATCATGTGAGAGATTGGCTTTGGGCAGCATCAGAGGTCGTCGTAGCTATGAGAACTACATCATGTGAGAGATTGGCTTCGGGCAGCGTCAGAGGTCGTCATAGCTATGAGAACTACATCATGTGAGAGATTGGCTTCGGGCAGCATCAGAGGTCGTCATAGCTATGAGAACTACATCATGTGAGAGATTGGCTTTGGGCAGCATCAGAGGTCGTCATAGCTATGAGAACTATGTCATGTGAGAGATTGGCTTCGGGCAGCATCAGAGGTCCATGTAGCTATGAGAACTACATCATGTGAGAGATTGGCTTTGGGCAGCATCAGAGGTCGTCGTAGCTATGAGAACTATGTCATGTGAGAGATTGGCTTTGGGCAGCATCAGAGGTCGTCATAGCTATGAGAACTATGTCATGTGAGAGATTGGCTTTGGGCAGCATCAGAGGTCGTCATAGCTATGAGAACTACGTCATGTGAGAGATTGGCTTCGGGCAGCGTCAGAGGTCGTCATAGCTATGAGAACTATGTCATGTGAGAGATTGGCTTTGGGCAGCGTCAGAGGTCGTCATAGCTATGAGAACTACATCATGTGAGAGATTGGCTTCGGGCAGCGTCAGAGGTCGTCATAGCTATGAGAACTACATCATGTGAGAGATTGGCTTCGGGCAGCGTCAGAGGTTGTCGTAGCTATGAGAACTACATCATGTGAGAGATCGGCTTTGGGCAGCATCAGAGGTCGTCGTAGCTAAGAGAACTATGTCATGTGAGAGATTGGCTTCGGGCAGCATCAGAGGTCGTCATAGCTATGAGAACTACGTCATGTGAGAGATTGGCTTCGGGCAGCGTCAGAGGTCGTCGTAGCTATGAGAACTACGTCATGTGAGAGATTGGCTTTGGGCAGCGTCAGAGGTCGTCATAGCTATGAGAACTATGTCATGTGAGAGATTGGCTTTGGGCAGCGTCAGAGGTCGTCATAGCTATGAGAACTATGTCATGTGAGAGATTGGCTTTGGGCAGCGTCAGAGGTCGTCGTAGCTATGAGAACTACGGCATGTGAGAGATTGGCTTCGGGCAGCGTCAGAGGTTGTCATAGCTATGAGAACTACGGCATGTGAGAGATTGGCTTCGGGCAGCATCAGAGGTCGTCGTAGCTATGACAACTACGTCATGTGAGAGATTGGCTTCGGGCAGCGTCAGAGGTCATCATAGCTATGAGAACTATGTCATGTGAGAGATTGGCTTCGGGCAGCATCAGAGGTCGTCGTAGCTATGAGAACTACGGCATGTGAGAGATTGGCTTCGGGCAGCATCAGAGGTCGTCGTAGCTATGAGAACTACGGCATGTGAGAGATTGGCTTCGGGCAGCGTCAGAGGTTGTCATAGCTATGAGAACTACGGCATGTGAGAGATTGGCTTCGGGCAGCATCAGAGGTCGTCGTAGCTATGAGAACTATGTCATGTGAGAGATTGGCTTTGGGCAGCATCAGAGGTCGTCGTAGCTATGAGAACTACATCATGTGAGAGATTGGCTTTGGGCAGCATCAGAGGTCGTCGTAGCTATGAGAACTACATCATGTGAGAGATTGGCTTCGGGCAGCGTCAGAGGTCGTCATAGCTATGAGAACTACATCATGTGAGAGATTGGCTTCGGGCAGCATCAGAGGTCGTCATAGCTATGAGAACTACATCATGTGAGAGATTGGCTTTGGGCAGCATCAGAGGTCGTCATAGCTATGAGAACTATGTCATGTGAGAGATTGGCTTCGGGCAGCATCAGAGGTCCTCGTAGCTATGAGAACTACATCATGTGAGAGATTGGCTTTGGGCAGCATCAGAGGTCGTCGTAGCTATGAGAACTATGTCATGTGAGAGATTGGCTTTGGGCAGCATCAGAGGTCGTCATAGCTATGAGAACTATGTCATGTGAGAGATTGGCTTTGGGCAGCATCAGAGGTCGTCATAGCTATGAGAACTACGTCATGTGAGAGATTGGCTTCGGGCAGCGTCAGAGGTCGTCATAGCTATGAGAACTATGTCATGTGAGAGATTGGCTTTGGGCAGCGTCAGAGGTCGTCATAGCTATGAGAACTACATCATGTGAGAGATTGGCTTCGGGCAGCGTCAGAGGTCGTCATAGCTATGAGAACTACATCATGTGAGAGATTGGCTTCGGGCAGCGTCAGAGGTTGTTGTAGCTATGAGAACTACATCATGTGAGAGATTGGCTTTGGGCAGCATCAGAGGTCGTCGTAGCTAAGAGAACTATGTCATGTGAGAGATTGGCTTCGGGCAGCATCAGAGGTCGTCATAGCTATGAGAACTACGTCATGTGAGAGATTGGCTTCGGGCAGCGTCAGAGGTCGTCATAGCTATGAGAACTACGTCATGTGAGAGATTGGCTTTGGGCAGCGTCAGAGGTCGTCATAGCTATGAGAACTATGTCATGTGAGAGATTGGCTTTGGGCAGCGTCAGAGGTCGTCATAGCTATGAGAACTATGTCATGTGAGAGATTGGCTTTGGGCAGCGTCAGAGGTCGTCGTAGCTATGAGAACTACGGCATGTGAGAGATTGGCTTCGGGCAGCGTCAGAGGTTGTCATAGCTATGAGAACTACGGCATGTGAGAGATTGGCTTCGGGCAGCATCAGAGGTCGTCGTAGCTATGACAACTACGTCATGTGAGAGATTGGCTTCGGGCAGCGTCAGAGGTCATCATAGCTATGAGAACTATGTCATGTGAGAGATTGGCTTCGGGCAGCATCAGAGGTCGTCGTAGCTATGAGAACTACGGCATGTGAGAGATTGGCTTCGGGCAGCATCAGAGGTCGTCGTAGCTATGAGAACTACGGCATGTGAGAGATTGGCTTCGGGCAGCGTCAGAGGTTGTCATAGCTATGAGAACTACGGCATGTGAGAGATTGGCTTCGGGCAGCATCAGAGGTCGTCGTAGCTATGAGAACTATGTCATGTGAGAGATTGGCTTTGGGCAGCATCAGAGGTCGTCGTAGCTATGAGAACTACGGCATGTGAGAGATTGGCTTTGGGCAGCGTCAGAGGTCCTCGTAGCTATGAGAACTACATCATGTGAGAGATTGGCTTTGGGCAGCATCAGAGGTCGTCGTAGCTATGAGAACTATGTCATGTGAGAGATTGGCTTTGGGCAGCATCAGAGGTCCTCGTAGCTATGAGAACTATGTCATGTGAGAGATTGGCTTTGGGCAGCATCAGAGGTCGTCGTAGCTATGAGAACTATGTCGTGTGAGAGATTGGCTTTGGGCAGCATCAGAGGTCCTCGTAGCTATGAGAACTATGTCATGTGAGAGATTGGTTTTGGGCAGCATCAGAGGTCCTCGTAGCTATGAGAACTATGTCATGTGAGAGATTGGCTTTGGGCAGCATCAGAGGTCGTCATAGCTATGAAAACTATGTCATGTGAGAGATTGGCTTTGGGCAGCATCAGAGGTCGTCATAGCTATGAGAACTATGTCATGTGAGAGATTGGCTTTGGGCAGCATCAGAGGTCGTCGTAGCTATGAGAACTATGTCATGTGAGAGATTGGCTTTGGGCAGCATCAGAGGTCGTCATAGCTATGAGAACTATGTCATGTGAGAGATTGGCTTTGGGCAGCATAAGAGGTCGTCATAGCTATGAGAACTACATCATGTGAGAGATTGGCTTCGGGCAGCATCAGAGGTCGTCATAGCTATGAGAACTACATCATGTGAGAGATTGGCTTTGGGCAGCATCAGAGGTCGTCATAGCTATGAGAACTACATCATGTGAGAGATTGGCTTCGGGCAGCATCAGAGGTCGTCGTAGCTATGAGAACTATGTCATGTGAGAGATTGGCTTTGGGCAGCGTCAGAGGTCGTCGTAGCTATGAGAACTACGTCATGTGAGAGATTGGCTTTGGGCAGCATCAGAGGTCGTCGTAGCTATGAGAACTACATCATGTGAGAGATTGGCTTCGGGCAGCGTCAGAGGTCGTCATAGCTATGAGAACTACGTCATGTGAGAGATTGGCTTTGGGCAGCGTCAGAGGTCCTCATAGCTATGAGAACTATGTCATGTGAGAGATTGGCTTTGGGCAGCGTCAGAGGTCGTCGTAGCTATGAGAACTACGGCATGTGAGAGATTGGCTTCGGGCAGCGTCAGAGGTCGTCGTTAGCTATGAGAACTACGTCATGTGAGAGATTGGCTTCGGGCAGCGTCAGAGGTCGTCGTAGCTATGAGAACTACGTCATGTGAGAGATTGGCTTCGGGCAGCGTCAGAGGTCGTCGTAGCTATGAAAACTACATCGTGTGAGAGATTGGCTTCGGGCAGCGTCAGAGGTCGTCATAGCTATGAGAACTATGTCATGTGAGAGATTGACTTTGGGCAGCATCAGAGGTCGTCGTAGCTATGAGAACTATGTCATGTGAGAGATTGGCTTCGGGCAGCGTCAGAGGTCGTCATAGCTATGAAAACTACATCATGTGAGAGATTGGCTTCGGGCAGCGTCAGAGGTCGTCATAGCTATGAGAACTATGTCATGTGAGAGATTGGCTTTGGGCAGCATTAGAGGTCGTCGTAGCTATGAGAACTACATCATGTGAGAGATTGGTTTTGGGCAGCATCAGAGGTCGTCATAGCTATGAAAACTATGTCATGTGAGAGATTGGCTTCGGGCAGCGTCAGAGGTCGTCGTAGCTATGAAAACTACATCATGTGAGAGATTGGCTTTGGGCAGCGTCAGAGGTCCTCATAGCTATGAGAACTACATCATGTGAGAGATTGGCTTTGGGCAGCATCAGAGGTCGTCGTAGCTATGAGAACTATGTCATGTGAGAGATTGGCTTTGGGCAGCATCAGAGGTCCTCGTAGCTATGAGAACTATGTCATGTGAGAGATTGGCATTTGGCAGCATCAGAGGTCGTCGTAGCTATGAGAACTATGTCATGTGAGAGATTGGCTTTGGGCAGCATCAGAGGTCCTCGTAGCTATGAGAACTATGTCATGTGAGAGATTGGTTTTGGGCAGCATCAGAGGTCCTCGTAGCTATGAGAACTATGTCATGTGAGAGATTGGCTTTGGGCAGCATCAGAGGTCGTCATAGCTATGAGAACTATGTCATGTGAGAGATTGGCTTTGGGCAGCATCAGAGGTCCTCGTAGCTATGAGAACTACATCATGTGAGAGATTGGTTTTGGGCAGCATCAGAGGTCCTCGTAGCTATGAGAACTATGTCATGTGAGAGATTGGCTTTGGGCAGCATCAGAGGTCGTCATAGCTATGAGAACTATGTCATGTGAGAGATTGGCTTTGGGCTGCATCAGAGGTCGTCGTAGCTATGAGAACTATGTCATGTGAGAGATTGGCTTTGGGCAGCATCAGAGGTCGTCATAGCTATGAGAACTATGTCATGTGAGAGATTGGCTTTGGGCAGCATCAGAGGTCGTCATAGCTATGAGAACTACATCATGTGAGAGATTGGCTTCGGGCAGCATCAGAGGTCGTCATAGCTATGAGAACTACATCATGTGAGAGATTGGCTTTGGGCAGCATCAGAGGTCGTCATAGCTATGAGAACTATGTCATGTGAGAGATTGGCTTCGGGCAGCGTCAGAGGTCGTCATAGCTATGAGAACTACATCATGTGAGAGATTGGCTTTGGGCAGCGTCAGAGGTCGTCGTAGCTATGAGAACTACGTCATGTGAGAGATTGGCTTCGGGCAGCATCAGAGGTCGTCATAGCTATGAGAACTATGTCATGTGAGAGATTGGCTTTGGGCAGCGTCAGAGGTCGTCGTAGCTATGAAAACTATGTCATGTGAGAGATTGGCTTCGGGCAGCGTCAGAGGTCGTCGTAGCTATGAAAACTATGTCATGTGAGAGATTGGCTTTGGGCAGCGTCAGAGGTCGTCGTAGCTATGAGAACTACGTCATGTGAGAGATTGGCTTTGGGCAGCATCAGAGGTCGTCATAGCTATGAGAACTATGTCATGTGAGAGATTGGCTTCGGGCAGCGTCAGAGGTCGTCATAGCTATGAGAACTACTTCATGTGAGAGATTGGCTTCGGGTAGCATCAGAGGTCGTCGTAGCTATGAGAACTATGTCATGTGAGAGATTGGCTTTGGGCAGCGTCAGAGGTCGTCATAGCTTTGAGAACTACGTCATGTGAGAGATTGGCTTTGGGCAGCGTCAGAGGTCGTCGTAGCTATGAGAACTATGTCATGTGAGAGATTGGCTTTGGGCAGCATCAGAGGTCGTCATAGCTATGAGAACTATGTCATGTGAGAGATTGGCTTCGGGCAGCGTCAGAGGTCGTCATAGCTATGAGAACTACGTCATGTGAGAGATTGGCTTCGGGCAGCGTCAGAGGTCGTCGTAGCTATGAGAACTACGTCATGTGAGAGATTGCTTTGGGCAGCACAGAGGTCGTCGTAGCTATGAGAACTACATCATGTGAGAGATTGGCTTCGGGCAGCGTCAGAGGTCGTATAGCTATGAGAATACATCATGTGAGAGATTGGCTTTGGGCAGCGTCAGAGGTCGTCGTAGCTATGAGAACTATGTCATGTGAGGAGATTGGCTTTGGGCAGCATCAGAGGTCGTCATAGCTATGAGAACTATGGTCATGTGGAGAGATTGGAGTTGGTGCATCGTCAGATTGGCTTCGGGCAGCGTCAGAGGTCGTCGTAGCTATGAGAACTACGTCATGTGAGAGATTGGCTTCGGGCAGCATCAGAGGTCGTCATAGCTATGAGAACTATGTCATGTGAGAGATTGGCTTCGGGCAGCATCAGAGGTCGTCGTAGCTATGAGAACTACGTCATGTGAGAGATTGGCTTTGGTCAGCGTCAGAGGTCGTCGTAGCTATGAGAACTACATCATGTGAGAGATTGGCTTCGGGCAGCGTCAGAGGTTGTCGTAGCTATGAGAACTACATCATGTGAGAGATTGGCTTTGGGCAGCGTCAGAGGTCGTCTTAGCTATGAGAACTACATCATGTGAGAGATTGGCTTTGGGCAGCGTCAGAGGTCGTCATAGCTATGAGAACTACATCATGTGAGAGATTGGCTTTGGGCAGCGTCAGAGGTCGTCATAGCTATGAGAACTACATCATGTGAGAGATTGGCTTTGGGCAGCGTCAGAGGTCGTCGTAGCTATGAGAACTACATCATGTGAGAGATTGGCTTTGGGCAGCGTCAGAGGTCGTCATAGCTATGAGAACTATGTCATGTGAGAGATTGGCTTTGGGCAGCGTCAGAGGTCGTCATAGCTATGAGAACTACGTCATGTGAGAGATTGGCTTTGGGCAGCATCAGAGGTCGTCGTAGCTATGAGAACTATGTCATGTGAGAGATTGGCTTTGGGCAGCGTCAGAGGTCGTTATAGCTATGAGAACTACGTCATGTGAGAGATTGGCTTTGGGCAGCGTCGGAGGTCGTCGTAGCTATGAGAACTACATCATGTGAGAGATTGGCTTCGGGCAGCGTCGGAGGTCGTCGTAGCTATGAGAACTACGTCATGTGAGAGATTGGCTTCGGGCAGCATCAGAGGTCGTCGTAGCTATGAGAACTATGTCATGTGAGAGATTGGCTTCGGGCAGCATCAGAGGTCGTCATAGCTATGAGAACTACGTCATGTGAGAGATTGGCTTCGGGCAGCATCAGAGGTCGTCGTAGCTATGAGAACTACGTCATGTGAGAGATTGGCTTCGGGCAGCGTCAGAGGTCGTCGTAGCTATGAGAACTATGTCATGTGAGAGATTGGCTTCAGGCAGCGTCAGAGGTCGTCATAGCTATGAGAACTACGTCATGTGAGAGATTGGCTTCGGGCAGCATCAGAGGTCGTCGTAGCTATGAGAACTTTGTCATGTGAGAGATTGGCTTCGGGCAGCATCAGAGGTCGTCATAGCTATGAGAACTACGTCATGTGAGAGATTGGCTTCGGGCAGCATCAGAGGTCGTCGTAGCTATGAGAACTACGTCATGTGAGAGATTGGCTTCGGGCAGCGTCAGAGGTCGTCGTAGCTATGAGAACTACGTCATGTGAGAGATTGGCTTCGGGCAGCGTCAGAGGTCGTCGTAGCTATGAAAACTACGTCATGTGAGAGATTGGCTTCGGGCAGCGTCAGAGGTCGTCGTAGCTATGAGAACTACATCATGCTTTCGACACTGCCTGAAGCCAATCTCGTGCTCGCTCGTAAATGTCTGGTTATAATCACAGGAAATTCACATGGTATACATTGTCACACCAAAAAAATAAATTAGCATTTTGTATTCTGTTATGCTTATTCTATTTTTCGAAATATTTTACGAAATATCCATTGATTTTTAGTTTTTATGGGATTTTAATTTTTTTCCTAACAATAATTACTATTGCATTGTTGCTATTAGGTAAAAATGTATGTGTGATATTGGAATATGCATTTGTTTTGATTAGTGTATGGGGGGGGGGCAATACTGATGATATGCCCCTTTAATGCCCACTTGGATCTATAACGGTAGTTAAAATCCAAGTTTTGTTCTATTGTTTTACATTAACCAAAAATAATAATTTGTAAAATATTTATTTACAATTATGTGTGACAAAAATGTATTTGTATTAGGTTTTAAATGGAACTTATTAATGCGACAAAAACTACACCAAAAACTGCATCATTTAAAAAAATGTCAACAAACATTGCAATATTTAACAAGAAACACACAGAATATGCTTTAATACTTTAGATATTAAACAAATGCCAGCAAAAAAGTATATATATATTATATATATAACAGTTAAAAGAATTGCAATGTCATAAGAAAACAGTTTACTTTAACCAGATTGAATGTATATAATGAGTCACTTTTTTAACCAGATTGAAATCTATAAAATAAGTCTCAAGAAAATCTGAAACCTTAACATATATGTATTCAAATAACAAATAACAATATAAAACAATAATAATATCAAGAATAATTACTCACAAAATAACAGATATAATAAGTAAAAAAAAAATTAACACGACAACCATATTCATGTAAAGACATGAACAATAATATTATGCTTGTTTATAACTCAACATTAAATTCCAATATTTAAAAAAACTTGTTCTTAAAACACTGTCCACACAATTGATTTATAAACATACAGATGTTTAATGTTTAAGTTTATTTATTTAAGGTTTTTATCCAGTCAGTTTGGCTGGAGTTATATGATAACAATAACTATAATTGTTGAGTTATTAACTTTGCATTATAGCAATGAAAACAGGTATATAGATACATACAGGTATTCATATTGACTGACTTAACAGGTATTCATATTGACTGACTTATTGCAGCTGCAAATTTTTGATCTTGGTGTGTTTAGCTTGACTTGCCAAGAATCAATTTCTCTATCTGCATCATAGGAGCTTCAAAAGCCATGGATACCACATATGCAGCGGCATAAGAAAGAACCAAGTTTCCTATAAACATATATACCATCGTGATGTCTGTATACTCCAGGGGTGAGACGAGGTTGAAATAATACACAAACATTATCATGGGGTGAATAAGGTAGGATGTGTATGTAAGACGGCCCATAGGAGCCCAGAATTTCCATGAAAGAATATTGTTTATCCAGCCACCATGCCCTGTGGCACACGCAATCACAAGCCACGCCAGAGCTACTCCCCAGGCTGTTCGAGCGCATGAAACGTAGAACAGACTCCCTGTTTTGCTCATCACAGTGCCTGGGTGGCTGTTGTAGTAGTATAGCCCGTAAATAACAGACATTCCCATGGCTATTGACAATGCCCACCCCACTATTATTACCAGTTTGTTCATTCGCATTTGGCATTTTGTATAGTGTAAGAAAAATCCAGTTAGCATTCCAACAATATAGACAGACCATCTTGCATATGGTTTGTTGTACAATGGGCCTGCTTGGGCCCATTTTTCATCCCCGTGCTTCGTGACCTGTTCCTGTTGATTCACCTCGTAATAATCAGCAACGATTGATCTAGATGCTATGCATGATACTATCAGGAACACACAGAAAGCTATGCCTGTTTTTCTATAACGATGAAGCAGGATTATTACCCATGGGCTTAGGAGGATATAGAACTGCATATCATTAGCCAAATACCAGGCCCAGGGGAAACAGTTGCTCACGGAGCCATAGTCAGGGTACAGATTGTTGATGTACAGAAGATTGGACCACCAATAAGTTCTACATTCACCCGTCTCTTTGTAAAAAGGACCGTCGGGATCCAATACCACCCAGTGGAATGGGCCTGTTACTAGCAGTCGGTAAATTGTCGCGAAAAACATGAGGCATACTGCATACACAGGGGTCAGCCTCCAGTACCTGTGGAATATATAGTAAACCCAGTTGATTCTGCCTCGTTCAGACAGCTCTTTCAAGGCCAGGTAGCAAACTAGCAAGCCACTCAGAAAGAAGAAAGTATCAACAGAGTAGGAAGCATTTGAAATAGCTTGGAACGAGAATCTTTGGACAACTGTTGAATACAAAAATAGCGGGTTTTTAAGGACCTCAGTTGAGAAGCCGTAAGTGTGACCCAGTATCACCCACCACATGCTTAGCACTCGCAAACCGTTCAAGCAATCCAATGTTCCATTAGAATTTGTAGTACTCATGAGTTTTCGAGTGCTACTGAAAAACGAAAACGACTTCAAAACTTTGAATAAAGTTTCTCTGTTTGCGATTTTATTATGTCTTTTATTATTGCCTTTTACCTCTGTCACAAGACCTGTATTTTCTGTCAATAGTAGACCTGTATTTTCTGGTATGGCGTCATCAATTGGAGTGTACCCATTACTTCTACTCACATGTAAAGGTTTGTGGTACCTTGTCTCCAAATAATCCACCGCTGTGCCTAATGTGACGATAGCCAGTATAATGCCCATTACCACAAAGGCCATGATTGTACTATCATCAATTTCGTTCCTGTCAGTGGTGTACACGCCAGAAATCTCTGCGGCCGGAACAATATTTTCAAGTAATGCTCGAACATCATTTTTGTCACATGAGTCGGGAAGGCAAATACCAAGGTAGAGCTGCTTCTTGTAGCCTACAGTAAAATATTTTCCAGCAAACTGGTGACTGCTGGGCGCGTTTTTGGTCCAGTAGGACTTGATGCTGAGACATTCATGATAGTCCCCAGTCCATGTGGTTTGGCCTTCTAGAATTCCAGGTGGGAGTTTGGCTTCAGCATCAAAGAACTTTTCCGCATACTCTTCTTTGTTGTCAAGATCCACCACTATCTTTGCCGTGTCATTGATGCAATGAAAGCTTGCATTTTGCGATGACTCTGACAAACTGTTTGTGTCCTTGAAACTTTCGGTTAGGTATGTGAATAAAGTTTTACCGCCACTTGCAAACTCCCTAGCCACATTGTCAAATTTCTGCAGATTTTCTCTGTTATTTTGTCCCACATTCAATTCTTGTACTCTGAGTCCATCGATTGTTGACAGATAGGCCATCATAAGTATTGCACCAATTAAGTTGGTCATGGTTTTTTTTGCAGCTTCCATCGTGTTGTAATATTATCACTTTACAAGAAAAATTTGAACCAACTTCTTTTCTTTGAAAGTCTGCAAATTTGATTCCATTTGAGAATAGAGTTTATTTGTTTTATTCCAGTTTGTCTTCTCTTATGGCAGAATTTTCCCACTTTCTTTATAATAGATCTTGTGATAAAAATATTCAACTTTTAATTTTTAATGTTCGTTTATTGTTTAAAACTAGTTCTTGTAGCTTTGTTGTTTGTTGTATTGGTTAATCTGCAGCCAGTTGTTCTGCAAAATGCCTGTTGCTCCAATATTAATATCCTTAACCAGTAGCTACATTTTAACAGAAAACCTCTGTCGAACTATCTTCATAATGCATCTTCATAATTTTTATGAAGTTTTTTGCATAAGTTAAATGTAATGAATTTAATAATTTCAAGTGTTTTAAGTTAATATTCACATGATAATGAATGCAAACAAATGTTCATGTCATATGGTTTACCCGCATGATACCAATGTAGATATGATGTATAAAGCAAATGTTAAAGGGACTGTTGTCAACCACGACGACGAAGAAAAGAAAAGTTGTAAAATACCGTATTTTTTTACAATTATTAGTTTATATTGATTAAATATCACGACTGGTATATTACATTACTTGAAAAAAGTTATTAAGTTTTCATATTTTTCATATATTTTGCATAGTGAATTGTATATATTTTATATATTAAATGATCAATCTACTTGCGTTATTTATAGTGTGTATATTGTCATGTCACCTATTTTCGCGATGTACTTTTGATTTCACATTGCGAAATTTTATTACTGAATATACTGAAAAGATTAACTTTTTTCAAGTAATGTAATATACCAGTCGTGAATTGTTATTCAATATAAACTAATAATTGTAAAAAAAAGGAATTTTAGAACTTTTCTTTTTTTCGTCATTCGTGGTTGACAGTGCCTTTGAAGGTAGAATGTAAATATTGGTAATCTTTTTAGTGCCCTCTTGCACCTTAAGGTGTATAAAAGTACAACTTAACAAAACAGTTATTTCAAAGTTTATTTCAATGAGGTCCTTCCGCATCAGAGGCTGCATTATGTGAGGACGCAGACTTTGTCCCACACTTAACTATTGGGACAAATTTTGAATTATAGCTGCAATTTCCAGCTATGTAGTTCTTACTGAAAGATTTTAAATTATGTGTAGTCTTGGAATGTGTGGGGAAGCCTGAGTACCCGGAGGAAACCCCACCTGTATGGTATGGTTACTGCTAATCAGACTCACATGCTTGCGGGAACGGGGATTGAATATGGGTCATGTAGGTGAGAAGTGCATGTACCAGCCACTGTGTGAAACGGGCACCTTTCAAAGTAGTTTTAATACTAAAATGTTTAACTGATATACAATTTAAAGTGATATTATGGGCATCCAACAGTATATAGGTGTCTATCGTAACTGTTGTTTATTTTTGGTGTTTTCACTTCATATACACTTATATTTGTTAATGCAGCATCAACATACTAAAACAATATCCCGGAAAGAGAAAAATAATCCATTTGAATATCAACCGTACTTTCGTTTTGACAACTGACGACAGAAATGATTCGATGCATGATGTGAGTCTAAATGTAGTTTTCATGCAGATTCGTTCATGCGACACAAAGACACAATTTTGTTTTACGGATCATTTTGGCTTAGAGGACTGTGTGAGTCACGTAAAATATCGAAAATAATATATATTTTTTATTAACAACTGGTAGGAAGATGAGTTGTAGATAATTTGTCAGTCAATTACCACATTTTTACTAATTATTTTGACCTCTTAATTCTTTTCAGCTCAATTAAAAGTGAAAAATGCTCATAATATTACTTTAAACACAGCATCTTATATTTGAAGTTTCTTTAGCATGAAGAATGATATTTGATTATAGAAATAGTGCATAAAAAGAAATTAGATAAAAGCAAACAAACAGCAGGTTTAAAACAATAAAAGGGTATGGTTTTCACTCTTGTGTGAAGTATTGTCAGAAATGACAGTATAATTATATTGAGACGCCTTTGGTAGTGTAGAATACACTTTGCTGTAGTACATGTCAATTAAAAAAAGGGAAGTGCTGTCAACATGTACGTTTAACTAAGCATTTATCATATGATGATGTGTGTGCTTAATTATGAACTATGTCCTCACCTGTAATCATGATACTGCTGAGTCAATCAGTTCTCTGATAAAGACCCTTACAGGTGCACTTCATAATTATTTATATTTGGTGGCCTGCAATTTCATCATGGTTAAAACAATGTTGTGGACAGGTAAATCCATGGATTTTAGATTTTGGCAAACAAAATAAAAAATGTGTGTCAGTCATTTTCAAATGAATTTGTAATATGTGTCCTCTATGAATTATTATGGGGAGAGGGAATCACTTACAGGGGGTGGCCTTGTTAAGTGGATTTTCATGAGGTGATGGTAACCAGTTATTATGGGCAGAGGGTATCACAGGAGGTGGGCCTCGTTAATTAGATTATCATGAGGTGATGGTGACCATTTATTATGGGGAGAGGGTATCACAGGAGGTGGGCCTTGTTAAGTAGATTGTCATGAGGTGATGGTAACCAGCACTGTTCATTATCGTTTATAACTAGGTCAGCAAATAATTGTGCTTAGTTTGCAATAAAGTCTAAAGTGCTTTGCCTTGTAAATATCTTCTTATTTTAAGTGTCTGCAACAGTAATTTATCAGCCATGTCTGTAGTGACTGTGGGTGAACACAGGTTTTACAGATAATGTCTAGTGTCAGCCATGTCTGTAGTGACTGTGGGTGAACACAGGGCCATGTCTGTAGTGACTGTGGGTGAACACAGGGCCATGTCTGTAGTGACTGTGGGTGAACACAGGGCCATGTCTGTAGTGACTGTGAGTGAACACAGGTTTTACAGATAATGTCTAGGGTCAGCTCAGTTCATAGTGTAATGTAAGGCTTTATAATTTTATCAACTTGGTATGATGATTTCTAATAAACAAAAATTTAGTTTAACTCTCTGACTTACAGTAGTTTTTAGCCGGATTTTTTTCGAAAAAATCTCGGCTTATAGATTGATGTTGTCGGGCGGGCGGGGGGGCGGGCGGGCGGGCGGGGTGGCGGCGTGCTCGAAAATGTTAAAGTTCTTATTTCATGGTATAACTTTGGTATGCTTGGACCTAGAGTCTTCAAACTTGACATGAAGGTTGGCCAGGATTAACAGATGACCACTGGTCATTTCAAGGTCATTCATTTGAAGGTCAAGGTCACTGTGACCTTCAATATAAAAAATGTTAAAGTTGTTATAACTTTGGTATGCTTGGACCTAGAGTCTTGAAACTTGACATGAAGGTTGGCCATAACTAGTTAGTAACCACTGGTCATTTCAAGGTCATTCATTTGAAGGTCAAGGTCACTGTGACCTTGAATGTAAAAATGTTAAAATGTTAAAGTTCTTATTTCATGGTATAACTTTGGTATGCTTGGACCTAGAGTCTTCAAACTTGACATGAAGGTTGGCCAGGATTAACAGATGACCACTGGTCATTTCAAGGTCATTCATTTGAAGGTCAAGGTCACTGTGACCTTCAATATAAAAAATGTTAAAGTTGTTATAACTTTGGTATGCTTGGACCTAGAGTCTTGAAACTTGACATGAAGGTTGGCCATAACTAGTTAGTAACCACTGTTCATTTCAAGGTCATTCATTTGAAGGTCAAGGTCACTGTGACCTTGAATGTAAAAATGTTTAAGTTCTTATTTCATGGTATAACTTTGGTATGCTTGGACCTAGAGTCTTCAAACTTGACATGAAGGTTGGCCAGGATTAACAGATGACCACTGGTCATTTCAAGGTCATTCATTTGAAGGTGAAGGTCACTGTGACCTTCAATATAAAAATGTTAAAGTTGTTATAACTTTGGTATGCTTGGACCTAGAGTCTTGAAACTTGACATGAAGGTTGGCCAGAACTAGTAAGTAACCACTGGACATTTCAAGGTCATTCATTTGAAGGTCAAGGTCACTGTGACCTTGAATGTAAAAATGTTAAAGTTGTTATAACTTTGGTATGTTTGGACCTAGAACATAACACAAGGTTTGCTCATGCCTTGAAAAGTACTTACATTTCATTTTGACCTTTGAACAATATTTCAGTAATTTAAGTATTGCATTGACAAAAACACGAAAGGTACTTTCCTGTCATTTAAATCAAAAATCCGGCTTCAATGCGGTCATCTCCGACCGCGGAACTCTTGTTGTTTTATAATACTGTGACACAAAAAATGAAAATTGTATTTTCCACAACTTTTAAACAAGTCCCTGTCATGTCTGTTTGCCTACAGTAATTCAGTCTTTAAACATTTGGATGAATTCTACTTAGAATCTTAAATTCCTGCATTGGTCTAGCAAGGAAATAAATGAAAATTGATGTTGCTGTAATAATAATTATTTTTCAATATTTAATATTTTCCAGATGGTGTCGCGCCCACAACAGTTTGATGTGCTGGTCATGCCCAATCTCTATGGCAACATTCTCAGCAACATAGCAACCGGTCTGGTGGGAGGGTCGGGGGTTGTTGCCGGGGTGAACATTGGCAAGGAGTATGCTGTGTTTGAAATGGTAAGACACGAAATGAAGTGTGGTAAGCCATGAAATAGATTTTGATGTTTTTGGAATATAAGCCAAGTAAAGAGCATGCTGTGTTTAAAATGATAAGCCATGAAGTAAGAGTATGGTAAGCAATTAAAAGAAGATGCTGAGTTTGCAATGAAATATAGAATGGTAAGGCATGAAAAAAGATATGCTGTGTTTGAAATGGTATTCAATGCAATGGAGTATGCTGTGTTTGAAATTACACTTCAACACCGTTATTTCGAACACCGATAATCCGAAGTCACCGTTATTTCGAAGTATTTTTCGGGTACCGATTTTGGTTCTTCTTTGTTTAATGTAAAATTTCATTGTTAATCCGAACTTCGTTAAACCGAAGAAATCGTTAATTCGAAGTGATTTTTTCGGTCCCAACAATAAAATTCGCACCTAATTATCAATCTTTAATCGGAAGTCAAAACTGCAAAACACTAAGCGTAAGTTCACACCTTTGTCTAAAGCCGATAATTACACTTTGTCTTCTGCGCGTAGCAAATAGCAGATAATTTGGTGTTCCGGCAAACACACTGTCAACATGGCTCTAACAAGGTTCTGATACTTTGTGCTTTTGATTCTATTTTATATGTTCTGTAATTAGAGGAAAATAAAAAAAGAAGAAAAATAATCGTTTTATTCCTCCGTTAGAAGCAATCTATTGCTATCTGACTAGTTTACGTTTTTTAGTAAAACAATTATTAATAGTAGCGTGTAACCGAACCATGCGAAGTCCATAGCGTTTTATTTTAAGAGAATCAAAGAAGTCTTTTGTCAAATGTTTATTTCGAATTATCATTAATCCGAAGTTTTTTTAACGGTCCCGATGACTTCGAAATATCGGTGTTGAAGTGTATAATCCATGAAATAAAGAATGGTAAAACATGAAACAGGGTATGCTGAGTTTGAAATTGTAAGGCATAAAATGGGAATGCTGTGTTTGAAATGGATTAACCAAACAACCACCTTAATCTTCAAATTAAACAGGATACAACGAGGTTCTCAATACATTTTATGTGTAAAAGTTCCAGTTACAAGGGGTCTAACTTCAGTGTTTTTTCATGGTAAGGCATTCTGGTGAAGCATAAAAGACGATCTTGATGATTGGTCTGTTTCAGGAGCATCTTAAGTTAAAATTTATTTTTATCCTTAAATTAGTTAATTTTGTTGAGTGTTTCATTTCATACTGCAAGTTAGGCATCGAAAATTAGACCAAAATAACATTATTATGTCAATGTTATTTGAGAAATACCCCCAAAAACATGCATGTCTTTATTTAGTAAAGAAATACAAAACATTGTAATTTTGAAATTAAGTGAAAATATTTAAGAAATAACTTAAGATGATTCTGGAATACAACCCCTGGTCTATTTCAGGGTACACGTAACATCGGAGCCAACTTGAAGGGGAAGAACATTGCTAATCCAACTGGTATCTTGCTGGCCAGCTGTGACATGCTGGACTATCTTGGGTAAGAACATTGCTAATCCAACTGGTATCTTGCTGGCCAGCTGTGACATGCTGGACTACCTTGGGTAAGAACATTGCTAATCCAACTGGTATCTTGCTGGCCAGCTGTGACATGCTGGACTACCTTGGGTTAGAAAATTGCTAATCCAACTTGTATCTTGCTGGCCAGCTGTGACATGCTGGACTATCTTGGGTAAGAACATTGCTAATCCAACTGGTATCTTGCTGGCCAGCTGTGACATGCTGGACTATCTGGGGTAAGAACATTGCTAATCCAACTGATATCTTGCTGGCCAGCTGTGACATGCTGGACTACCTTGGGTAAGAACATTGCTAATCCAACTGATATCTTGCTGGCCAGCTGTGACATGCTGGACTACCTTGGGTAAGAACATTGCTAATCCAAATGGTATCCTTGCTGGCCAGCTGTGACATGCTGGACTACCTTGGGTTAGAAAATTGCTAATCCAACTTGTATCTTGCTGGCCAGCTGTGACATGCTGGACTATCTTGGGTAAGAACATTGCTAATCCAACTGGTATCTTGCTGGCCAGCTGTGACATGCTGGACTATCTGGGGTAAGAACATTGCTAATCCAACTGATATCTTGCTGGGCAGCTGTGACATGCTGGACTATCTTGGGTAAGAACATTGCTAATTCAACTGGTATCTTGCTGGCCAGCTGTGACACGCTGGACTACCTTGGGTAAGAACATTGCTAATCCAACTGGTATCTTGCTGGGCAGCTGTGACATGCTGGACTATCTTGCTGGCCAGCTGTGACATGCTGGACTATCTTGCTGGTATCTTGCTGGCCAGCTGTGACATGCTGGACTACCTTGGGTTGGTATCTTGCTGGCCAGCTGTGACATGCTGGACTATCTTGGGTTGGTATCTTGCTGGCCAGCTGTGACATGCTGGACTACCTTGGGTTGGTATCTTGCTGGCCAGCTGTGACATGCTGGACTATCTTGGGTTGGTATCTTGCTGGCCAGCTGTGACATGCTGGACTACCTTGGGTTAGAATGAAAATAAACATCACTCTGGGTAAATATGGGGCTGAATGCATGTGCATAAAGTGTCATCCTAGACTAGCCTGTGCAGACAGCCCAGGCTAATCAGGGATGAAACTATCAGCTTTTATTATATTTTTTGTTAATAGGAAGTCTTTTCTTAGCAGAATCCACTTAAGTCTTTAAGTGTCATTCCTGATTAGCCTGTGTGGACTGCACAGGCTAATCTGGGTTGACTCTTTTTAGGCTTGTGCGCTAAGCCCAATTTTCCCAGAAGAGCTCAAATGTTTCTAATTGATGAATAGAATATTTGTCTCCTTGTAATTGACCAAATATACATTCCTCTCCCATAGTTGTTAATGGATTGAAAACTGGTTTCCGATATTAAATAAACAACTTTTAACGTAAATCAAGTGAATTACCAAGAAAATACTTGCTGCCTTTCAAAAACTTTTTAAAGGTGATTCACCACTTGAAAAATTTATTCCCAATACATGTTCATGATCAAGTTAGGATTACTCTGTAATTTGCCTGTTCTGTTTTCCTGGTATTGACAAACAAAAAATGTTGTATGGTGTTTTGCCACTCAAATGTTGTATGGTGTTTTGCCACTAAAATGTTGTATGGTGTTTTGCCACTAAAATGTTGTATGGTGTTTTGTTGTTCGGTGTTTTCCCACTTGAAGACTTCTCTCCAATTGAAAACAAAATTGACGTATTATTACTTTTTAATTTTTTCCCATTGTCAAGATACCATTAAGATTTCTTTCCTGAACATTTATGAATTAAAGATTGCCTACCTGGACATTGGCCAACGAAAGTTTTTCTCCTAGTATAGAAGAGTAATTAGTAATTAATCCATCTAAGACTTATCTGCCAAAGTAATCAACTGGTCATTTAAACTAAAAGTATCCTGCTAACAATCAGAAATGATCACAGCATAAAAACTTGATTTTTATTTCCAGTCATTTTCGCCATGCCACATTGATCCGAGAATCAGTGATGAGTGTCCTCAATGAAAAGAAGGTATTTAGTTGTGTAATATACTTAAAGTCACATTAATACTCAAAATCGATGAATATTTCGTGAAATATTTCATGAAATAAAGTTGACCCATAAAAAATCAGTGTTCTGTGTAGCAATAGGCAAAATTTCAAGGCTAGATAGGCGTTTATGCCCCCGGATCGAATGATCGGGGGTATATAGTTTTTGGCCTGTCTGTCTGTCATTCTGTCCCAAAACTTTAACCTTAATCATAACTTTTGCAATATTGAAGAAAGCAACTTGATATTTGGCATGCATGTGTATCTTATGGAGCTGCACATTTTGTGGTGAAAGGTCAAGGTAATCCTTCAAGGTCAAAGGTCAAATATATGGCTTCAAAATGGTGCAGTAGGGGACATTGTGTTTCACAAACACAGCTCATGTGTTTGTCTGACAATATATTCCATGTGAATTTCTCGCAATGATATCCGAACATTTACGCATTTGCGTTTGCTCGTAAATGTTTGGATATCGTCGCGGGAAATTCACAATTATATTTGGGCCGCTCTCTATGACAAAGGGGTTTAATGCATTTGTTTGCGAAGCTAGTCAACTCGTACCTAAGTCAACACGTACCTTCGGTCAAATCAAACCCGATTTGGTTAACTCGTACCCGATTTTTGGTCAAAACGTACCCCCACTAGTCAACTCGTACCTGATTTGGTCAACACGTACCCTCCTAAAAATTATTAAAATATATCAAAGACGTGAAATATGTTTTATTTTTAACATGTTTTGATATGTACATGTATATAGGTTATAATTTTTTCTTGATTTTTTTTAGATTTTTTTTTTCAAAAGTAGACAAGTTCATTATTTTTCACACGTTTATAATTATAAACGACGTGTTGTCTTGCCTACAATGGATACGTGATGGACTTGTCGCCGTTTTGTTTGATAAAATGATGACTAATAACACCTTTATGACAACAGGACCGTCGGCGATTTGTTTAACAAATTGTTAAACAATGTGTTTGTTGAACTGCGTGAACAAGTTTATGTTGTTAGATAAAAATGTGTATTAAAACCTTATGAAAACATCTAAATACTCATCATTAAATCCCTTTTGTTTTTAGAAAATAATCTTATTTATTCTCGAGCAATGAAACAATTTGTTTGTTGAACTGTGTCAACAAGTTTATGCTATTAGATAAAAATTTGTAATATATGTGTCCAATAAAATCTTATTAAAACATCTAAATACTCATTAAACCCGTTTGTTTTTACTCAAAGGTGTTCTTTATTTTTACAAAGGTAAAAAGGTGCAGATTAAATCATTTTAGATATCAGCGACCCGTATCAAGTAATGTGTTATTCAATATTAACCACAGGTGCAGATTAGGTAAATTACGATATTAACGAGCCGTGTCACGTAGGTGTGAATAAGTATTTTAGGTGTTGATTAATTGATTTTATCACTCGAGTTTTTGACGAACCATTGATTCAATGCAAAATTTGTTAATATTTAAGTACGTATTTTGCATGTATGTTGTGTTTTATGCTTTACTTAAATTTCATAAAAAAAATCATATCGTTACTGTCGTTTTTTTCCATTTTAGTTAATGTTATCTTACTTTATCCAAAAGACAACCTGTTATGTTAGTCTATGCCAAAATATAACTTTATTTGGTCAACTTGTACCTGCAACAAACATAAAATCATCTAATGTATGCAAACACCCATCGTAAATTTTATTCATAAAGAACACAAAATTAAAAAGGTAAGAGTTGACCAACCGGAAAAATGACTAAAGTACGAGTTAACCAAATCGGGTACGAGTTGACTAAGGTACGTGTTGACTTAGGTACGAGTTGACTGGAAACCTTTGTTTGAAGTGTTGTCCCAGTTAAGCCTGTGCAATGTGCACAGGCCAATAAGGAACAACTATTTGTGCATAAAATTTATTTTTGCAAGGAAGATACTCTTAAAATGTAATATATTTTAAAGAGGAAACAGCACAGGCTAATCCTGAATTACACTGTATGCACATTCATTAAAGCCTGTTTTCAAAGAGTGAGGCTGCATTCAAATCCTCCCCTCATCCTCACAGGTTCACACCCCAGACCTGGGCGGCCAGGCCTCCACTACAGAGGTTATACAAGCTGTCATAGAGGAGCTACGTCCACGCACAGACACCTGGTACGTATTTGCAACACCCTGCCCTTAGTTACCATTGTTACAGGGAGGGACCATGTTCACAAAGCTCCTTAGAAGAAAAACTGATGGCAGTTCATTAGTCATAAAATTCTCAAATTTTATTGGTATGTCTTGTTGATGTCTTTTTACTTTAAAATGTTTTATGTTAATACTGCTCATTGACAAAAATATGTTATATTATTTAAGAATAAAATCATGTCAATCTATTAAGCTGTGATTTGATTTTACAAATTATTGATTTCAGAACAATTTGTGAGGTATAATAAACTGAATGTCAATAGCTTTTAAAATGCGTGGGAATGTGTGTGCTGTGCAAATTACTTTTTGAATATCCATGTGCATCATTGGATACCATCTATTAAAATGGGCCAATTCACATTCAATAAAATGGTTAATACATAAACAATATGTCATTCAACACATAAAATCTGTATTCATCTGTTGAGGTTTTATTGCGAATGGTTTTGAATTCCCTGCTTATTGCGAATGGTTTTTAATGTGTTACTTACTAATTTGCAAATGGTTTGTGTTATGTTTAGCCAGAAAACAAATTGATCTGTAAGTTTATCTGAAGCCCTAAAATCTGTGCCAATCCTGCTGCAACCCTTTGCTGACAAAGTGTGAGGGTTGAGTGCAAAACTATTGTATATGATAAAGAAATGAGCAGAACATGCAACCATTTTGCACTTAGCCCTCAATATTATAAATTTGATTTTATGCTTGTATGCCAGGCAGCTAGCATGCACGTCTTAACTGCAGTTCACAGCATTAAATTGCATATGCAATGAGCATTTTCCTTTTGAATTACAAAGCATTGTTTGACAGGAGTGTAGTTTAAATAGTTTTATTAAATGACTGGTTGCCTCTTGAATAAAGAAGTAGATTTATGCAATGCAGATTTATGATTGCTACTTAATTGCACCAACAGTCCACAGATTTATGATAACTTCTTAATTGCACCAACAGTCTATAGATTTATGATTTCTTCAATTCACCAACAGTCCACAGATTTATGATTACTTCTTAATTGCACCAACAGTCCACAGAATTATTATTAATTCTCAATTGCACCAACAGTCTAGTATAGATTTATGATTACTTCAATTCACAAACAGTCTACAAATTTATGATTACTACTTAATTGCACCAACAGTCCACGGATTTATGATTACTACTTTATAGACAATCCCAGAATCGATAAATTGACCGCCGCCATATTGGCTATCACATGACCCGCTGATCCTGACGGTACTGAAGAATTTGGCAGATTACAGCGTAATCATAGTAAACACCCGCTTTATTCCAATAAATAATACTTTATGACTTTGCACAGTAGGATTGAAAGCAATTGAAACATGAAACCAAGTGTCATATGTATCACATCGTTAATCAATATAAGTTAAATAAGAAATATACACGATAGATTTATAAAATATGTGTCTCTGCAACAATATTCAGTGACAACACGAAATGTTTAAGGCCGAGTTTGGTTTTTAAGCATACCTTTCAGTAATGCCTTTGTATAAAATTGTATTATTTCTTTATGGAATAAAATTAGTCAGTGAAAATTATAAAGGTTATAGAAATATCTAAAATCCGAAGCAAACGTTGTGATTTGATCGTAAATAGTGCCGGAAATATTAATGCATTTAATAAGAAATAATACAGGCTAATTGCGTAACTTTGAAAGATTTCAGGGCAAGCTAGACAAATTTATTGAAAAGTAGATATCTGCCTTTGTTTAAGCGTTTATTATTTCTTATTAAATGCCGTACTTCTATAGTTCCGGAGGTACTCAATAAGAAACTTTGTAAGATTCAAGACCGACTTTTTTTATTGAATAGTACATATCTTTGTTTGTCGAAACATTTTCCATTTCGTTATTAATATTTCCCTTGTAAGTGTCATTTTAAAGGTAATATAAAAATCAATAGCCGAAATGAAGTTTGTGATTATAAAATTGGTCCAGAAATATTTATTAGCGAACCTCAGGTAGATTTCAACCTCAGGTAGATTTCAACCTCAGGTAGATTTCAGGTAGAGTCAAACTTTTTAAATTAATAGTATGCATCTGGTTGAGTCTAAAACTTATAAAGTGCTTTTTAGCAATTTCTTTAATTTAAAAATCGCTCTAAAGCTAATACAAAAATCACAAGCAGGATATGAATTTTGTGATTCTAAATGAACAAGTACCGAAGCTATTCATTTGCAAAACTGTGTAAGATGTCAGGCCATGGCATACTTTTTTTATTGAAAAGGACAAATCAGCTTTTGCCTTTAACTTTCTTATATTATTATTGAAATAACATTTAACATGTAATATCAAAGTTTATAGTCTGAAATAAACTGTTTTGGGCTGTTCTCAATATTTTCTAAACGAACTTCATTATTTATTAAATTTTCTTAATAACTTCCAAATTCACGATAAACATGTTCAACATGAAAAATATGGAGCCTTAAATAAACTTGATTACATGTAGTTCCAATTGTGTTCTCTAGATTTCTCAATGTATGTCTATATTCAATTTTCGTTATAAAGTCTAAATTTACGCTAAAACAATAAAAACACGAAACAAATAAGCGATTTTTTTCTTCGTTTATTATGGATGATTAATTTCAGCAAGATTAAGGTCTTGAATGAAAAACATCAGCGATAAAGGAGCAAATGAATCCACTTAAGGGAGGCGATGCCCCAAGTGTGGATTTAAAGCGTTTATGGGTATGCCCATGACACCACATGTCTGCACATGTGTAGATACCGTAATTAAGATAACATGTCACGTGTCACCTTTTAATAACATGTTTAATGACAATCAAGACCTTACTCTCGCCAGTGACCAACACAAATAGGTCCCTGTTAATGCTGAGTTTTATTACTCTTAATTGAATGCAGATGAACCTTTTTTCTTCTATTGACTTTATAACTGATATTTAAAAAAAACACGAAATATTATGTTATTATCAGATCGATAACAGAAACTTTAAATCCACAAATATATTCAATAAAATCGTTTCGCCATCTTGTTTTGTTCAGGGACCTATTCAAACATATATGTCCCTGTTGTTTTCTTCAGTACCGTTTGGGAGGCGCGCGCGAGTATTCAGGGGCGGTAATCCGGGAGTTATCAATTTCTGGGATTGTCTATTGCACCAACAGTTCACAGAATTATGATAAGTACTTAATTGCACCAACAGTCTACAGATTTTTTATTTCAACTTTACTGTGTTTACTTCTTAATTGCACCAACAGTCAACAGATTTATTATTACAACTTTATTGCACCAACGGTACACATATTTATGATTACTACTTAATTGCACCAACAGTCAACAGATTACTACTTAATTGTACCAACAGTACACAGATTTATGATAACTACTTAATTGCACCAACAGTCAACAAATTTATGATTACTACTGTTTTGCACAAACAGTCTACATATGTATGATTACTACTTTTATTGCACAAACAGTCTACAGATTTATGATTACTACTTAATTGCACCAGCAGTTTACAGATTTATGATTACTACTTAATTGCACCAACGGTATACAGCTTTATGATTACTCCTTAATTTTACCAACAGTCTACAGATTTATGATTACAACTTAATTGCACCAACAGTATACAGCTTTATGATTACTCCTTAATTTTACCAACAGTCTACACATTTATGATTACTCCTTAATTTTACCAACAGTATACAGATTTATGATTACTACTTAATTGCACCAACAGTATACAGCTTTATGATTACTCCTTAATTTTACCAACAGTCTACAGATTTATGATTACTACTTAATTGCACCAACAGTATACAGCTTTATGATTACTCCTTAATTTTACCAACAGTTTACAGATTTATGATTACTACTTAATTGCACCAACAGTAAACAGCTTTATGATTACTCCTTAATTTTACCAACAGTATACAGCTTTATGATTACTACTTAATTGCACCAACAGTATACAGCTTTATGATTACTCCTTAATTTTACCAACAGTGTACAGATTTATGATTACTACTTAATTGCACCAACAGTAAACAACTTTATGATTACTCCTTAATTTTACCAACAGTCTACAGATTTATGATTACTACTTAATTGCACCAACAGTATACAGCTTTATGATTACTCCTTAATTTTACCAACAGTCTACAGCTTTATGATTACTACTTAATTGCACCAACAGTATACAGCTTTATGATTACTCCTTAATTTTACCAACAGTGTACAGATTTATGATTACTACTTAATTGCACCAACAGTATACAGCTTTATGATTACTCCTTAATTTTACCAACAGTCTACAGATTTATGATTACTACTTAATTGCACCAACAGTAAACAGTTTTATGATTACTCCTTAATTTTACCAACAGTGTACAGATTTATGATTACCAGTAGGCACAATTGATTGACCTTTAATGACACATCATGGATTGTTTGGTTAAATTCAACTATTGTATGACATATTCCATTTACAGAATTATATAAGTGGCAATTTACATAAAATGTTATGTATAAGTATGTGAGTGCAGCCCTGCTAGCATAGTTCATCTTGCTACACTGTAACTCCAATATAGTGCGGTCCGTTATAACGCTGTGTCCAATATAACGCGGGGGGGTCCTTGGATCCCGTTTTTTCTCCAACCTTCCATTTCTGATTCAAACCAATGTTATGCATCTTCATGTATTTTCAGAAAATAAAAGATGGCGGCGATCACAGCCTGCTTGCTTTATCCGTCCGTTTAACCGATTTTAACCGATTTTAATCGTTTTTAATCGATTAGAAGTTAAACGACAAGAGAAAGCTAGCTGGTGTTAATTTCTTGTGTAATGTCAATAAAGGTCAATAAAGGTGTGAAAACTTGCGAGTCAGTGTTTATCACATGTATTCTCTATCAGAGCGGCTCAGTGCGCTATTTTCAATAAGGTAAGTGCAAGTGGAATAATTATCAAATTAAAGTTATTCAAAACGATTAAAACATTTTTACTTTGATTTGATTGCAGTTTGTCCATATGAAAGGAGCGGCTGTGAAATAAACTGCGCACAACTAGTATACTGCGCAGCCAGAGACTCGTGCAAGCAGAGAAAAGATGACGGAATATTTCACATTTCATAGCGAATAGATGAATTACCTGTTAATGTTTTGTATGTATCGTGTATTGTATAAACATTGACAGTGTTATCGTTTATTATATGCTATACATGCTTGATAAATAAAAAGATCTTTGTTTATGTTTAATGTTTCTGTTGTTTCTGTACGTGTACGAATAATAAATTAAATAATCCTAACGATTTATTTACGTGCTAACGCAGTATACTTAACAGAGAATCACTTAAATTTTTGCCATTTATCAGAAAGTCCACGGAAAGCACGATTTTTACATGACGCGTATGACGCAATAAAACATTTCTTTGTACATGTGTCGTATTGCATTCAATCTAAATTTAAAGTCGCTCGCCCAATTAAAGCTCTGTCCCATAATGCACTGTACTCTTTTTCTGAAAATTGGCGTCGGCATATGGATGTGCTTATGAATCTCATATTTCTCGTCATAAATGTTAAAGATTATTTTTTTCATAATTGATGTTGTAATTATATTGGATTATCGGATGCATGTGCACATTAGAAAAGCGGTATGTATTACGTTATCGTTCGATTCGGTTTATATGCAAGTATTTTCGGATGACAACAGAGCATGGCAATACACAGGACCTATATTATAGGCTATACTTTACCTGTTTTTATATCCCCCCTGCAATAAATTAGCTAAAAACTTATAACGCTGTCCGTTTATAACGCGGTTGCGTGGCTTGGACCCCGTCATCCGCGTTATATTGGAGTTACAGTGTAGTTTGTTTGGTTGCTTTTTAAGAAAGGAAACCATCTTATGCTTTGTGTAAATTAAAGCAGATCACACACTTTTGAAGTCTTGGCTTTGATTCTTACGAAATAATACAGATATGATGAATAAATGTAGAAATAATAGAGTTGAATAATGATATATGGTTGTTGTTAATTTTAATAATATAAAAAAAGACAAATATAACAATATTTACAATAACAATAATACATAAAATAATAAATATAAAATAAATCTTACTTAATGGAGGCGTGTGTGCTTAAAAGCAGCCCTTGCTGTAACCCAAATGTTCACCAGTATTTATAATCTTCCATACCTTGTTTCCCGTATTATACAACCAATATGTTATATTATTATAGTAAATATTAAGCATTTAGTTGATTATTTTTTCGTTCACTGACCATGACACAACTTAATTTTGGCAAATTAAGCTGCCAATGTCAAAAGTTGTTACATAAGTAAACAAATTACAGAATTATCACCATGTTTTCTTCAAACGTAAAAGTTTTTGTCATCCTGAAGCATGTCATGAAATAGATCTGATCATTCAATATTTTAATTAATTCTTCTTGGAATTTCATGAGTAAGTTTGAGTGCATAATAAGGTAATGGTATAGATATAGATAGTAAAGCATTAATTTTGTTTGTGTTTCAGCCTTTAACTATTCTGCTGTTACAAAAGGATCTGCAATCAAACAGTTTACATATAGAAATGGACCTTCAGAAGTGGATTTATACTGTATCTATGTTTACACCAGAACTATTGTTAAAAAGCATGCATTATACAGTATTCTAGTTGAATAATATTTTATTAAACGATTAATGTTAAGCATATTTAACACATTTTATTATAGCTTTTGTTATTTTATGAATTCAGTCTGATTCTGAACATGTTTGTCCTCATCAATTTTATATTGAATTTAGTGTGTATTTATTTGTGTGTTCATTTAATAAAAAGTTTTTATTTATTTATTCTCGAGTTTTTTGTCCACTTGAGCACAATTTTGTGATCACCAATAGTCTTTATGTCTATCAGTCAGGGTATTATTCAAACTTCATTATTTATTTCATTCAAACCTATGGCCTTAAATGCTTTTCATATTTCTTCTAAACTTGTTGGGCCTTCTTGTTTTATCTTAACATAAAAAGTATATTTATATTTACATTTAAATGCTGCATTTTAAATGGATGATATGGTCATGTGATCTTTTTTCTTTTATTGATGAACTCGCTACGGATGCATTACAGTTTAAATAATACATTTTCATTACCTGCTACTTTTTAGCTCACCTGAGTACATCCAGCTCATGGTGAGCTTTTGTTTCACTTTTTGTCTAATGTCGGATAAAAAACCAGGTCAAATGAAAGAAAAAGTTTGTGAACACTATAGAAGTATTTTTTCCAATTGTTGTGAAATTAGGTTAGAACATCTGTTCTGTTGATATCTCAGCTGAGTTTGAAAATTCTATGGTCCATTGAAAAACATGGCTGCAAGTGGTGAGTGGGACAATTTTCTTCTGTGGCTATAGAGAATCCCTGTGAACACTCTACAAGTCACATGTTTTTTTCAAATCTTGATGAAACTTTTTCAAAACCTTTGTTTGATTGATATTTCAGGCTCAGTTTGAAAAAAAATCTGGTCCTTTGAAATAGGCAAAAAACATTCTAATAATCTAAGTTTTATAGTGTTCCAACCAGTAGCTGCTTAGAAATATTTTGAGTTTTTGCAGCATCTTTACTAACACTTTCAATTTCTTTTGGCTGTCTGTTCAACTACTCCCACTATCTGGATAAACTGGTTTTAACATGACATACCTTTGGTGGTTCACATTTTTAAGTGTGGATAATTTATTGGATTTGCAAGGGAAGTGAAGTTTTTAGCTTGACTTCGAAGAAAAATGAGAGTTATACTACTTGCCTCGGCATCGGCGTCCAATATCTTTAACACAATCAAAGATAATTAACTCAAACTTGGAATACTTCTTTATGGCAACAAGACAATTGTGTATTTTAAGTTGCATAACTCTGTCAGCATTATTTTTAGAGTTATGCCCCTTTTTATACTTAGACAATTGAAAAATTGGTTAAGTTTTGTGTTTAGGTCCACTTTATTCCTAAAGTATCAAAGCTATTGCTTTTATACTTGCAACACTTACTATCATAAGGGGACTGTGCAGGCAAAGTTATGTAACTCTGACTGGCATTTTGACAGATTTATGGCCCCTTTTATACTTTGAAAATTTGGTTAAGTTTTGTGTTTTGGTCCATTTTACTCCTAAAGTATCATAGCTATTGCTTTCAGACTTGGAATACTCGCTAACTATCATAAGGGGACTGTACTGGACAAGTTGCATAACTCTGGTTGGCATTTTGACGGAATTATGGCCCTTTTTTGACCAAGTAACTTTGAATATTTTGTTAAATTGTGTGTTTAGATGCATTTTACTTCTAAAGTATCAAGACTATTGCTTTCAAACTTCAAATACTTTCTAACTATCAGGAGGCTACTGTAGCTGGCAAGTTGAATTTGACCTTGACATTTGAACGACCTTGAATCTCAAGGTCAAATAAATAAATTTTGCTTAAATTGCCATAACTTCTTTATTTCGGATCAGATTTGATTCATACTTTGACAAAACAACGCTTATCTGACATACCACAATGGACTCCAAACCATCCCCCAGGCCCCACCCCAGAATCCCCCATCCCCCCCCCCCCAATTTGTTTTCCCTTTTTTTTAAGGCCCCTGTAGCAGTTGAACTGTCCGTCAGTCTGTGCATCCATCCAAAAACTTTAACATTGCCCATAACTTTTGCAATATTGAAGATAGCAACTTGATATTTGGCGTGCATGCGTATCTCATGGAGCTGCACATTTTGAGTGGTGGAAGGTCAAGGTCGTCCTTCAAGGTCAAAGGTCAAATATATGGCGTCTGTCCGTCCGAAAACTTTAACATTGAAGATAGCAACTCGATATTTTGCATGCATGCGTATCTCATGGAGCTGCACATTTCGAGCGGTGAAAGGTCAAGGTCATCCTTCAAGGTCAAAGGTCAAAATTTGCAATATTAAAGATAGCAACTCAATATTTGGCATGCATGCGTATCTCATGGAGCTGCACATTTTGAGTGGTGAAAGGTCAAGGTATTCCTTCAAGGTCAAAGGTAACGGTGAAATTTTGCAATATTGAAGATATCAACTCGATAGTTGGAAAGCATGCGTATCTCATGTAGCTGCACATTTTGAGTGGTGAAAGGTCAAGGTCATCCTTCAAGGTCAAAGGTCAAATTTTGTGATATTGAAGATAGCAACTTGATATTTGGCATGCATGCGTATCTCATGGAGCTGCACATTTTGAGTGGTGAAAGGTCATCCTTTTAGGTCAAAGGTCAAATTTTGCAATATTGAAGATAGCAACTCGATATTTGGCATGCATGCGTATCTCATGGAGCTGCACATTTTGAGCGGTGAAAGGTCAAGGTAATCTTTCAAGGTCAAAGGTCAAAATTTGCAATATTAAAGATAGCAACTCAATATTTGGCATGCATGCGTATCTCATGGAGCTGCACATTTCGAGCGATGAAAGGTCATGGTCATCCTTCAAGGTCAAAGGTCAAAATTTGCAATATTAAAGATAGCAACTCAATATTTTGCATGCATGCATATCTCATGGAGCTGCACATTTTGAGTGGTGAAAGGTCAAGGTATTCCTTCAAGGTCAAAAGTAAAGGTCAAATTTTGCAATATTGAAGATATCAACTCGATATTTGGAATGCATGCGTATCTCATGTAGCTGCACATTTTGAGTGGTGAAAGGTCAAGGTCTTCCTTCAAGGTCAAAGGTCAAATTTTGTGATATTGAAGATAGCAACTTGATATTTGGCATGCATGCGTATCTCATGGAGCTGCACATTTTGAGTGGTGAAAGGTCATCCTTTTAGGTCAAAGGTCAAATTTTGCAATATTGCAGATAGCAACTCGATATTTGGCATGCATGCGTATCTCATGGAGCTGCACATTTTGAGCTGTGAAAGGTCAAGGTAATCTTTCAAGGTCAAAGGTCAAAATTTGCAATATTTAAGATAGCAACTCAATATTTGGCATGCATGCGTATCTCATGGAGCTGCACATTTTGAGTGGTGAAAGGTCAAGGTCAACCTTCAAGGTCAAAGGTCAAGGTCAAATTTTGCAATATTGAAGAGCTCAACTCGATATTTGGCATGCATGCGTATCTCATGAAGTTGCACATTTTGAGTGGTGAAAGGTCAAGGTCATCCTTCAAGGTCAAAGGTCAAATTTTGTGATATTGAAGATAGCAACTTGATATTTGGCATGCATGCGTATCTCATGGAGCTGCACATTTTGAGTGGTGAAAGGTCAAGGTCATCCTTCAAGGTCAAAGATATGGCTTCAAAGCGGTGCAGTAGGGGGCATTGTGTTTCACGAACTCAGCTCTTACAACACTTACCTGACATACATACCACAATGGACTCCACCAAAACCATTCCCCAGCTCCCACCCCAGATCCCCCCTGATTTTTTTTTCCTTTTTTTCTTCTTATTTTTGAAATATCATCTTATAAACAACCACACATCCACATTATGCTCCCTGTACGACCCCCTCCACACAGAAACAACAAAAACCTCATGTTGCCACTCAACTAGCAACAACATATACCTGATGCTGCCACTCAACTAGCAACAGCAAATACCTCATGTTGCCACTCAACTAGCAACAACAAATACTTCATGTTGCCTCTCAACTAGCAACAACAAATACCAGATGCTGCCACTCAACTAGCAACAACAAATACCCCATGTTGCCACTCAACTAGCAACAACAAATACCCCATGTTGCCACTCAACTAGCAACAACAAATACCTGATGTTGTCACCCAACTAGCTACAACAAATACCTTAGGTTTTCACTCAACCAGCCACAAAAAAATACCTCATGTTGCCACTCAACCAGCAACAACAAATAATAGATGCTGCTACTCAACTAGCAACACCAAATGCCTTATGTTGTCACTCAACTAGCAACAACAAATACCTCATGTTGTCACTCAACTAGCAACAACAAATACTAGATGCTGCTACTCAACTTGCAACAACAAATACATTTGATGCGGCAACTCAACAAGCAACAACAAATATCTCATGTTGCCACTCAACTAGCAACAACAAATACCTGATGCTTCCAATCAACTAGCAACAACAATTACCTCATGTTGCCACTCAACTAGCAAAAACAAATACCAGATGCTGCTACTCAACTTGCAATAACAAATACATTTTATGTTGCCACTCAACAAGCAACAACAAAAACCTGATGCTGCCACTCAACTAGCAACAACAACTACCTGATGATGCCACTCAACTAGCAACAACAAATACCAGATGCTGCTACTCAACTAGCAACAACAAATTACTTTGATGTTGCAACTATACTAGCAACAACAAATACCTCATGTTGCCTCTCAACTAGCAACAACAAATTACTGATGCTGCCACTCAACTAGCAACAACAAATACCTCATGTTGCCACTCAACTAGCAACAACAAATACCTCATGTTGCAACTATACTAGCAACAACAAATATCTCATGTTGCCACTCAACTAGCAACAACAAGTACCTGATGTTGCCACTCAACTAGCAACAACAAGTACCTGATGCTGTCACTCAACTAGCAACAACAAATACGTGATGTTGCCACTCAACTAGCTACAACAAATACCTTATGTTGCCACTTAACTAGCAACACCAAATACCAGATGCTGCTACTCAACTTGCAACAACAAATACATTTGATGTGGCCAGCCAACAAGCAACAACAAATATCTCATGTTGCCACTCAACTAGCAACAACAAATACGTGTTATTTTTGGACAGAGCAAAAAAATAAATAAAACATAGTAAAGTGAATATTTTCACTGGATTAAAGTGGTATTTGTGAAAAATGGAAGTTTTCTTGTAACGAGGTAATACGACTTCATTTAAAATTGAAAAACAACTACAATGTAAAAACTTTTTATAGTGCACATGGTCACGCTATGCTTCAAAAGAGGATGTCGCCATATTGAATGTGTACATTTTGACATATGTGTAAACTGACAATAATACACACGCCTGCACAACAAGATCAAAATATGTATACTTCTCAAAAGAAAATAGTAAATGGCGGATAAGCGAAAGCACATTAGTACAAGCGGGAGTGAGTTAGAGTCAAGTGTAAGTGAAGTAGTGGTAGAAAAACAAAAGAAGAAAAAAGGTAAAATAGTCGCATCAAAAGGAAAAACGATCCCTGAAACACAGGGTGAAAGTATGGAGAGCCAAATTCAAGATTTGAAAGTCGAACTGAAATTGATGAGCGATAAGTTGACATCGTTTATAGATAAAAACGACTCATTTACAAAGGAATTGGTAACTAAAATAACAACACAGGTTAAAGCAGAAATAGTTAAGCCATTTGAAAAGAGAATTGAAATTCTAGAAGCAAAGTTGTTCGAAAAAGAGCTCGACAGTGACAAATTAAATAGGAAAATTGAAAGCCTTGAAAATGATCTGAAGAAAGCAAAGGAAAGTGAACAACATGACAAAACATGCATAATTAGGGTCATGGAAAAACAATCAGGTAAACTCAACGAGCTTGAGCAGTATGGAAGACGGAATAATATCCGGATAGCAGGGTTAGCCGAAGCGAGCAATACTAACAATAACAATAAAACGACAAGTGAAACGGCAGAAGACACTAGCAAGGCAATAATAAAATTTCTAAATGAGAAGATCGAGGGGCTTAATCTTTGCATAAACGATATTGACATAGCACATCGACTAGGCAAGAGAGATACCAATAGTAAACCAAGAGCAGCAATTGTGAAATTCGTGTCCAGGTACAAGAGAGATCAAGTGATGAAAAATAGAAAGTGCCTGAAAGGTTCTGGCATCTTTCTAAATGACGACCTAACAAAGCTGAACCAAGCTGTTTTGATGTCAATAAAACGTAAACTGAACCAAGAACGAAATGAAACAGCTTGGTCCTGGGAAGGGAAATTGTACGTGAAAACAGCAAGTGGTACAATTACCCAAGTACGATTTGACGAGTACAGCAAATGGACAGGGCCAGAATGGAACACCATACTCAAACAGTTTAACAATTCATAATATGTGTGCACTCTATCTTTCATCGAACAGTATACGCATAAGCGTTTTTCACGAGGAAACGATGCTTGAAACCATGCACTGGTGATTTTTGTTAAAGGGATATGTTGAATCATAATTTTGTCACATTTATAAGACATCAAGCTCTCCTAAAAATAGAAAATAATAGTTAACGAATTATTTGTATATTGACATACAGTAGTTTTTTTGTGTTTTTCAGCTTATAAAAACAAAGTTCGTTTATCAATGCATAAAAGCGTTCGTTAACTGTATTATAAATACATAATTACAGTTTAACTATATGCGTTTGTGTGAATTTTAAATACGATTTTGGATAGCTATGTACAATCTAATGAATTATTTGTATACTGCAAAAGGCTAGTTTTTTTCAATCTATATCAAAAAATAAGTTTTTTTTATTAATGCAAAAAATTATAAAGCGGCAAAAAGGTATTATTTGTAAAATATGTAATAAGATGTTCAAGTAGACCGATTTTATATGAATGCACCTATAACAATTAGAATGATAAAATATATGCATGCATTTTTGTAATATATAGCAAGTGGTCCGAATGCTAATCTAATAGATTTTTTTCGCTTTTTCGCTCCATTAGATAAGCTGATAATCGGATAGTTATGCAACAGGACATGTGTTTAATTTGTCAATTAGGATAGCAATCGATACAAACTTTTGATATGCTTATTGTGTCCAAAATAAGGCTAATCTAATGTGTTTTCGCCTTTTTAGCTTCATTAGATTAACCGATTATTGGATAATATTGTGACAAGTAAACGTCCTAAAAATCAATTATAGATACATAATTGTAGTGATGCTATATACATTTGGTATCCTTGATTAACTCTTTTCAAGGTAACCACTTACATGTAGAAAAACGTTATCATCTTGGATGTAGTTGCATGAAGACACAATCATATTGTTCAGCGATGCATAATGTATTGATACAGACAGTCCAGGCGTGGATAAATTTTATCAAATTGTAAAACATCAAAATTGCAAAAGAATACATTCTAGATCACCCTCGAAGTTATAGTGTGTCTTTTATTTAGTGGTGATAATGATTTTGACCATAATGTTGTTGTTTTTCTTGGTGTTATTGTACTGTATACGAATATATATGTGTTTAGTTTTTGTAAGACAAACAAATTTACTCTCACAAGTGCAAACGCACGCACGCACACACGCACGCACACACGCACGCACGCACGCGCGCACGCACGCGCACACACACACACACACACACACGCACTAAGACACACACACACACACGCACGCACGCACACACACACACACACGCGCACACGCACACGCACACACACCCTCACACACACACACACACACACACACACAATCACTCCGATTGATTAGCTAATTATCCGATATTTATGCTACAAGATACGTGTTTAACTTGTTGAATAGTATGCATTTACTATAGATCTAATGCAGATTTGTACCAAGTTGTTAAAAATGTAAACAGATAAATGATAAGATGGCAAAAGATTAAACTGGTAGTATGCTATTTGTACCCAAAATAAGACTAGTCCAATGTGTTATTAATCATTTAAACTGCATAAGATTAACCGATTATCGGATATTATTGCAAACTTTCTTTAAATCAATTATAGATAATATTTATAGTTTCGTTACATATATTTAAGTGAATTTAACTACGATTTGTTGACATCTTTGATTAACTTAATCTTTTAAAGTAACCACTAACATATGGCAAAACGATATCATCTTGGATGCAGTTGCATGAAGACACAGTTATAGTGTTCAACGGGGCATAATAATTGATACATACGGTTCTTACGTGGAGAACTTTTACCAAATTGTGAAGCCTCAAAATTGAAAAAGAATGTATCCTAGATTACCCCCGATGCTATCGTTTTTTTCAGTGGTGATAATGATTTTGATCATAGTGTTGTTGTTTTTCTTGGTGTTATTGTACTGTATACGAACATGTATGTAATTAGTCTTCTTTAGAGAAAAACAAATCGGCTCGCACAAGTGCAAATACAAACCCACACGCGCACACACGCACGCGCATACACGCACGCACGCACGCGCATACACCAAACACACACACATTCACACACAATACCGCTTGCGCACACGCACGAACGAATGCACGTACGCTTTTCTGGAATTTTTATACGTTTGCATCCATAGATAGACATCCATATAAGTTGAGCTTAATGACTTATAGAAAAGAAAAAATGACAAAAGTAACAAACCACGCAAAAGAAATAATACACTCACATTGAACATGAAGTATATATGTGTATGTGTATATATGTATATGTATATGTATATATATACATATTTACACTCATGAGCTAATTATATTCCTTTTTTTATAAATATTTCATTTATACAAAAACTAACGACCACGCACTATTTTTTTATTATACATGTTATTCATGTCTTTAAACTCGTTTTTAACACAACTCTCTCATCTTAATAGGCAAGATCCATTATACATTATCCATTATTTCTTTTTACTTCTTCTTTCTATGGAATATTCATCTGTTTGTATCCCTAATTTTTGTTTTCTATTTTTGCTCGTATGTGTAAACATCTTATGTCTTATAATAGAGACTAACTGGATATGTTTAAAAAAAGAAACTAACTGGACAAGCACACACAAACTATCATTAACATCACCCTCCACCTTTTTAAATGATTAAATTATGTACTTTAAATACTAAAGGGCTAAACAACAAAGACAAACGCATTAAAATCTTCAAATGGTTAGACGACAAAAAATATAGTATATGCCTATTACAAGAAAGTCACTTGACACATACTTTAGCACAAACCTTAAAAGATGAATGGGACGGAGAAATTTATCTCAGTGGAGAACATACAAATAAACAAGGCATTGCCTTTCTGATAAAAAATAATATAGGTGTCACAGTCGATAACTTTAAGGAAATAATAATTGGCAGACAAGCAAGTATAGATATCAAAATACACGAAACACAAATAACATTAATCAACGTCTACGGCCCTAACATAGACGATTCCACATTTTACGAAACATTACAATCCTTTATAATCAATAACCAAGATAAAAATATTATAATCGGTGGTGATTTCAATACTGTCCTGAACCCATTATTAGATAAAAAGAATGGAAACCTTTATACTCATACTAAAAATAGAAACATTTTAAACAACATAATTGATAACTACAATATGATAGATATCTGGCGTACAATATACCCAAACGAAAGCAAATTCACCTGGCACTCAAACACAAAACCAACAATATTTTGTAGATTAGACTATTTTTTAATATCTGAATCACTTTGCAACATAATTGACACATGTAACATAAAACCAGGGTTTATGACTGACCACTCTCTAGTTGAACTTAAACTGCACAATATACAACCTGAAAGAGGCCCAGGATACTTTAAAATTAACAACAGCATCTTATTAGATACACAATATCAAACACAAATAAAACAGGAAATATTAAATACAGTTCAAAATAATAAAGATGCAAACCCAAACACCTTATGGGAAGTAATTAAAGGAAATATACGTAACACAACAATTAGATACACATCATTTAAACAAAAAGAAACACACAAACTTGAAAATGAAACCATCAAAACCATTGAAACACTTGAAAAACAATTGCATCAAACAAACACAAATGATACCACCGACATTGAAAATGAAATAACTTTAAAAAAGCAAATATTAGATGGAATTTATCATACACATCTCAATGGAATAATACTAAGAGCGCGTGCACAGCATGTTGAACACAATGAAAAAAATACAAAATATTTCGCAAACATTGAAAAACGTAGAAGTGAACAAAAAACTGTACACAAATTAGTAGTCAATGGCAAAGATATAACAAACAGAACTCAAATACTAGAAGAACAACGTTTATTTTTCGAAACCCTCTATAAACGAAAAAATGTTGAAAATAACACCCTTTTTAAAAATACACATCACGCTTTAAACCAGGAGGAAAAACAATTGTGCGACGGATTGCTTAATGAATATGAATGTGGATTAGCTCTAAAAGAAATGCAAAATAACAAAAGCCCAGGATCTGATGGCATCACAATCGAATTTTATAAAATATTCTGGAATGATATAAAAGCACATCTAATTAATTCACTTAACTATTCATTTAACAACGAAAACTTAACTACGCTACAAAAACAAGGTATTATATCACTTATTCCAAAACCCGGAAAAAACTTAGAATCCTTAGCAAACTGGCGCCCGATTAGTTTACTAAACAATGATTATAAAATTGCAACTAAAAGTATAGCAAACAGAATAAAAAAAATATTACCATCAATCATTTCAAAATCTCAATCTGGTTTCATAAAAGGACGTTACATTGGTGAAAACGTTCGTCTTATCCAAGAATGCATAAACTATTTCAACAATTCAAATAATCCTGGTCTAATATTCTTTGCAGACTTTGAAAAGGCATTCGATTCGCTTGATCATTCATTTATGTTCTCTTGCTTAGAAAATATGAACTTTGGTGAAAGTCTCATTCAATGGGTCAAACTGTTCTATACCGATATTAACAGTATAATTATTAATAATGGCTTCTTTTCGAACAGTTTTAACATCGAACGAGGGGTTCGACAAGGATGTCCACTCTCATCATCGCTATTTATTATTTGCATCGAGTATCTATCACATCACATCCAATCAAATAAACACATAAAAGGCATATCACTAGAACCTGACGAAGAAATCAAACAATCCCTATTTGCTGACGATGCAACTTATTTTTTAAATGACAATTACGATTCTTTCCATAACCTAATAGAGTCGCTAACCCTTTACGGAATGACATCGGGTCTTAAACTAAACAAAAGTAAATGTACTGTGCTTCGAGTAGGTAAATTAAAACAAAGTAATGTTCAATATAAAAAAGAAATGAAATTTAATTGGACATCCGATGAAGCCACAACGTTAGGAATTACTTTCACAAATAATGAAAAGGATACAGTTCTTAAAAACATACTACCTAAATTACAGAATTTTAAAAACTGCTTAAAATCATGGCATCATCGTAAACTTACACTAATCGGAAAAAACACAGTATTGAAAACGTTTGCACTTCCTAAATTGATATATGTTTTAACAGTCCTCCCAAATCCACCAAATAATGTTATTAACGATATAAAATCAGCAATATTTAACTTCATATGGGACGGTAAACCTGATAAAATAAAAAGAACTCAGTTAATTCAATCTGTAGAAAATGGAGGTATTCAATTAACGAACATTGACTCATTCTTGAATGCAATCAAATGCAGCTGGGTTAAAAGATACCTAGATAATACCAATACGAGTAAATGGAAATTATTCTACCAGAAAATCCTAAAAAAATATGGTGACTCCTTAATCTTTGAATGTAACATCAGCAATACTATCTTACATGACATTGCAAACGAAAACATATTTCTATCTGATGTTCTATCAGCGTGGAGTGATGTCACTCATAACTTAGAAACCCAAACTAGCAGTAAAACAATTCTATGGAACAATAAAGACATAACTTCAAACAATAAGACGCTTTTCTATAAAGACTGGTTTGAACGAAGCATTAAATATGTCGACCAATTATATGACTACAGAATTAAGGATTTCTACTCTTTTGATAATATATGCTACATATACGGAATACCTTCAAATAATTTTCTGAAGTACTACACACTAATCAAAAGTATACCCATACATATTAAATCTGAAATCAATACAAATAATACACCATGTACTCAAACAACATTTGTAGAAAACATACTTGGAAGAAAAAACAAAACAAATAAAATATTTTACACACTACAAATTAAAAACCCTACAGAAAACTCCAAAATCCAAAATAAATGGCAAGTCCTTTTTGAAGAAAATGAACTTAATTGGAAACACATATTTACCATGCCATATAAAGCAACTATTGAAAGCACACTGAGAAATTTTCAATATAAATACATCCATAGAATTATAGCTACAAATAAATATCTCTTTAAATGCAAATTATCTAACTCAAATCTGTGTGACTTCTGCTTTGAAAACATTGAAACTATAGAACATCTTTTTTGGGAGTGCAAACACATCCAGCCTATTTGGAATCAATTAATATCTTTTCTTGAACAACAACAACTTAACGTTAAACTATCTTTCTTAAATGTAAGTTTCGGAATTAACTCATTGAAATCAATAGACTGTAATAATATTGTGAATTTTATGGTTATATTGATGAAATATTTTATCTTAAACATGAAGTACAAAAAACAAGTACCAAATTTTAATTGCTTTGTCCATAGTCTTAAACTAAAAATCCAGATTGAGAAAGAAATAGCCCTCAGTAATGACACATTACAAATCTTTGAACAAAAATGGAATCGGATTAAATTCTCATAATGTTTTGTCCACTTATATACATTTTACCCTAATGTTAGTTTATCTCTCTAAAATAGTTTTGTTTATTTATTTTTTTTAATTTTTATTTTGTAATCTGACAAGATCATTGTGAATATAAAACAAAAAACACAAGTCCAGTATGCTTTCTTCCGACTTTATACAACTCATCATTTTTCATAACTATTACTCTGTTGTGCTTTTCTTTTCTCTCTAAAAAAAAAAATAAATATATATTAGCATATCTTGTAAAACATGTCTGAACTTTATTGCTTTGTATATCACTATATTGTATGATCATATACATGTTTACATTGTATGTATGATATTGAATAAAAAAAAAAAAAACAACAAATACCTGATGCTGCCACTCAACTAGCAACAACAAATACCTCATGTTGCCACTCAACTAGCAACAACAAATACCTGATGCTGCCACTCAACTAGGGACAACAAATAGCTCATGTTAACACTCAACTAGCAACAACAAATACCTCATGTTGCCACTCAACTAGCAACAACAAATACCTCATGTTGCAACTATACTAGCAACAACAAATATAAATGTTGCCACTCAACTAGCAACAACAAGTACCTGATGTTGCCACTCAACTAGCAACAACAAGTACCTGATGCTGTCACTCAACTAGCAACAACAAATACCTGATGTTGCCACTCAACTAGCTACAACAAATACCTTATGTTGCCACTTAACTAGCAACACCAAATACCAGATGCTGCTACTCAACTTGCAACAACAAATACATTTGATGTGGCCACTCAACAAGCAACAACAAATATCTCATGTTGCCACTCAACTAGCAACAACAAATACCTGATGCTGCCACTCAACTAGCAACAACAAATACCTCATGTTGCCACTCAACTAGCAACAACAAATACCTGATGCTGCCACTCAACTAGCAACAACAAATACCTCATGTTGCCACTCAACTAGCAACAGCAAATACCTCATGTTGCCACTCAACTAGCAACAACAAATACCTGATGCTGTCACTCAACTAGCTACAGCAAATACCAGATGCTGCCACTCAACCATCAACAAAAAATACCTCATGTTACCACTATATTAGACACAACAAATACCTTTGATTTTGCCACTACTAGCAACAACAAATACCTCAATTTTTGTTGCCACTCAACTAGCAACAACAAATACCTATTGCTGCCACTCAACTAGGTACGACAAATACCTCAAATACTAATCAGAAAAACGTGTTTGTTGCAATAATAATATAATTCAATTTTATAATTGATTATTTGAAACCCATAAAAATAAATTTTAGGTTAGTTGAACTTATGAAAGCTAAATGTTAACGCTGTCAAATTTAACTATCCATCTTTTTAGTGTGTAAAGTTTTTACTATGTATCAATGACAAACATAAAACGGAAATTATGTTTGTGATCATTTTGCATTCAAGTTTTACCATTCATTCAAGAAAGCGAAATAATGATGGGCCCACATTTCAAAAACATTGCCAGCATTGACTATTACTTAAGTTAGTTGCTATTTTTATAGTTTGAGATAAATGAAAAGTATTATCATGAGGCATTTGAGAGAATAAAATACAACTTGTAATAGTTCAATCTTGTCATCACATGTAATGTTAACTCAAGAGGATAAGAAGATGTGACATAATGACTCAACTTTTAGACCAATGAGACCCTGATTCAAAATCAGCTTAGATATTATTAAGATAAATGTTTGGAACATCTTTCATCCATATTAAGTTTTAACTGTAGCCTTTAGTGTGGTTACATAGTTTTTCTAAAATTTAAACTAGTGACCAAGTTTTGGGACACATGTGACCCAGATTTGAACATAGATGTGGCCTGACCAGAGTGGTGACAATGGATTTCTAAGATTTGGCATTGTGTCCAAGATCTTGAAAGCACATACCTGGATTCAAACTCGGCCAAGATAAGATAAACGTTCGGACTAATTTTAATATAATTTGAGTCCTAAATGTGGCATATATCAGTCAATGAATATATAGTTCTATACGTAAATTTGAATTGAAATAACCAGTTAATATTAGGAGTTTAGGATTTCAGCGATCGGAGGTGAAGAACGTGTTTTCGTTTGTTTTGTTTACCTTTTTACCCGATACCGCCCCGAACGAACGACAACTCTTGTTCTCCCTTAGTTACGAAAAGAAGGTTTTCTATTATGTAGTGACCTAGTTTTTGGCGATCTAGTGTTTATATGAATGTGACTTAGATTGGAACTCGACTGTTTTATTTCTTAAATGAACATTCTTACCAAGTTTCATCAAAATTGAGTCATAAGTGTTGCCTCTACAGCGGTTACAAGCTTTTCCTTAGATCAGACCTGGTGACATACTTTTTATCTCACCTAAGCACAACGTGCTCATGGTGAGCTTTTGGGATCGCCTTTTGTCCGTCGTGCATCGTGCGGCGTCAACATTTTGCCTTGTGAACACTCTAGAGGCCACATTTTATTGTCCGATCTTCATGAAACATAGTCAGAACATTTGTCCCAATGATACCTCGACTGAGTTTGAAACTGGATCATGCTGGGTCAAAAACTAGGTCACTAGGTAAAAAAAACAAAACTTGTGAACACTGTAGAAGTCACATTTGATGCCCAATCTTCATGTTACTTTGTCAAAATGTTTGTCTTAATGATATGTTAGTTGAGTTCAAAAAATTGTTCCAGTCTAATGAAAAACATGGCCGCCAGGGGGCGGGGCAGTATTCCTTATATGGCTATAGAAAAACCTTGTGAACACTCTAGAAGTAAAATTTTTTGCCTAATCTTCATGAAACTTGATAAAAACATTGGTTTCATTGATATCTCGGATGAGTTAAAAAATGGTCCAGATCAATGAAAAAACATGGCTGCCAGGGGGCGGGGCAGTTTTCTCTATATGTATATAGTGAAAACATGTGAACACTTCAAAAGTCACATTTTTGGTCCAATCTTCATGAAATTTGGTCAAAACATCTGTTTCCTGGATACAACGGTTGAGTTCGAAAAGGGTTCGGATCGGTAAAAAAACATGGCCGCCAGGGGGCGTCTTTTTCCTTATATTTATGTAGTAAAAAAGCTTGTGAACACTCTAGAAGTCATATTTTTTGCCTAATCATCATGAAATTTGGTCAAAACATTGGTTATGTGGATATCTCGGACGAGTTTTAAAATAGTCGTGAACATTTGAAAAACATGGCCGCCAGGGGGTGGGGCAGTTTTCTGTATATAGTGAAAACATGTGAACAGTCTATAAGACACATTTTTTGCCCAATCTTTATGAAATTTGGTCAGAACATTTGTTTCCTTGATACGACGGTTGAGTTCAAAAATGGTTCGGATCGGTAAAAAAAACATGGCCGCCAGGGGGAGGGGGCCTCTATCCTTATATTTATATAGTAAAAAAAGCTTGTGAACACTCTAGAAGTCACATTTTCTGTCCAATCATCATGAAACTTGGTCAAAACATTGGTTTTATGGATATCTTGTTATGATATCTAGGCCGAGTTCCTTTATGGTTGTGGTCTGTTGAAAAACTTGGCTCTAAATGGCTTTATAGTGTAACCTTGTTTACACTCTACTTAGAAATTACCAATGTACACGTTGAATGAAATTTATGCATTTTATGATATTCATGATCTCCATGCAGTCACATCTGATTATCATTCTGCCGATAAGATATACAGTTAAATTGCCAAAAAAAAAATTTTTGTTCATTTCTGAAGAGGATTAATATGTTGATGATTGGTTAGGGATGAAGTGCAACAAACATATTTTTGCCATCTGAAAACCCTTTATTAAATATTCTCAAAATTTTAAGTAGTAATATTGATTTCACAGAAAATTACTTAGGGGAGAAACAACTATATATTACTTGAATTGTGTTTGACCTTCAATTGTGAATGCATAGCTTGTCAGGAATGCACTCATATTTCTCCAATGATCCCATTTATCCACCTGCTTATCAGAAACTAATTAATTATCTATTGACTGTGCCTGAATTGTTAATGTGATGTAACAGGCTTGCAGCCTAAAAGCCCTTAGTCCCTAGAAATAGGCCCCAGCAGGGAACTCACATCAAAGACCTTCAGACTGATAAGAGTGAAACACAAATTGTTATGGCACACAGTTTATGAATGTCAGGTCGGTAGTTTTGGTGTGATTATCAAAGATTTGTGTTTTAAATAGGGTTGATTGTTGTTTTAATTAGAAATATCATTGCAAGGTGGGTCTGAAAATAGTTCCAGTTTGTTTAAAAGCAAGGCCCTGAGGTGGGTGGAAGATTTCTTGTTATTGCTATAGTGAAACATTGTAAACTGTTTATAAGTCACATGTTAGTTCAATCTTAATGAAACATGCTGAGAAATGATGTTCCTATAATATCTTGAATTACTTTGAAAATGGCTCCGGTGCTCTGAAGAGCATGGTTTCCAGGGGCGAGCAAATTTCTTCTTGTGAACCTTATGATAATATTTATGTTTCCTTAAGTACTTTTATTATTTTGAACTCAACCTTCCCAGAATAGTTTAGTTCCTTTGGGTCTGAGGTGAGCGGCTGAGGGCCCATGGCCCTCTTGTTTATGCATGTGACCTAGACTCAAAATCGGCTTAGATATTGTTTACATAAACATCCTGACCAAAGTTCTATCAAGATGTGTATTTATAGATCTTTGTTCTGAATCGAAATATGCCAAGTATCTATCCGTTCAACACGGGATGATTTGAGCACTATTATTTAGACTATTTGTGTCCTCTAGATTGTTAACGGGGCTATTTGACGATACCCGAATATTAGGTAATGTAACGACTCGCCCCCTTAACGACTCGCCCCATAACGACTCGCCCCACTTTTTATAACGACTCGCCCCACATGTATAACGACTCGCCCCACATATATAACGACTCGCCCTATCAAAATAAAATGTTATATTATATATGGTAATATAAATGAAATCAATTCATAATATGAATTTAATGTTCGGCATTGTTTGATAACCATCGTTTAGCGGTTTTTTGCCTTATACCTGACCTTATATACGTCTATTGCAGGCATATTCTGAGAAGTAATAATTGTTATTTAATGATTTTTTTTTACATCTGTGTTCAGTGACAATATAATCATAAAGCAACACTATTGGATATCGGCACATTTGTCTCATGTCATACTTTCCTTTATATTTATAAAAAGAAGCAAAGGCTAAGAACATATCGACAATTAAAGATTCCCAGGTTAAATTACTCAAGAATTAAGGATTATCGTTATAAAGGAGACCGATGAATTAACAACATAATTGACAGGTACATTACCGCGGGCGGGTGATGACAATCAACAATACACGTGTCATAATCGCGAAAGCGTGAATACCTTGCTACGTGGTAAAGATATTTTCATATATACGGGTATTGAAAGGTAAGAAAAATGAAAAAAGGTCTTTGCCGAAATTTATTTTTTGCAGAAATTTTACGGACACAATTTATCTGTAAGATAATTTTTTATTTATAATTTTAAAATTACCATTATAATTTTAAATCTACCTATTTATTACCTGTTGATCTGAATACACAACACACTTTTAAAAAATATTTTTTCATATTATAAAAATGCGTATCAGTCCTTTTGTGTTTTTCACACAAACTTTAAAATGCTAATCATATGGCGTTTCTTTTAAATTTTGGTGTGAACAATTAGCGCGGAAAGTTTTCAATGGTTTCAAATAAACATTAAATGCTAATTAAATGGCGGTTCTTTTAATTTGTAGGTGTGAACAATTATCGCGGAAAATTTGCAATGGTTTCAAATAAACAAGAAACCATTCGTGATAAATCAATTAATTCCACGATTTGTTTAATTACTTTAATGGTTATAACTTTAATTGAGTAATACGTGCCACTGCGGAGTTTAGTATTTAAAGATGTATACATGGTAGTATACCATTATTTAAAATTGATAATTCGACTAACACCATGCCTGTGCCTCCTTGTTTGTTTTGCCTACTACGGGTGTACCAAAACTCCAGAGCGGTGACATGTGACAACTGTTCACGGTGGCATCAGATAAAATGTGGTAACACTGGTAAATACTTCTAAAACGTACAATCGAAGATAAATTATTTCTTTGCGTTGTAGTATTTTCGTGTGTCAACTTTGCACTCTGTATTTGCAGCGCAGCATCGTTTACCTATATATATATATGAACAAACTTTCAAGCAAATACGTTATACAGTTTATAAATATTTAAGTATATAATTTCAGGGATCACAGATGAGCAATACGACGCCACTGTTGCCGAAAATCGGGATCTTCAATTTGTGTGTATGCGCTGTCGGCACAACAACACCGATGAGAATGGTGATCTGATGGACGAGATAGTCAACTCGATACCGGATTCGACAAACACCACCATGGAATCAACGACAACGTCAGCCATGTCACTCCTTGAAGAGGAAATGGAAGTTGACCACGCGTTCGACATCACACGACCGGAACGGGAACTCCCATCGGAAGAAATGGAGCAGTCGCTACATGACGCCACAGTGACGGACATCGTACCCACTGCTCCAGTCACCTTCAAGATAAAACGAGCGTTCCATCTCAACTAGTCAGCTGCTGGACTTGTGTTCAGCCATGTACGGACCTGTGTAAATAGTTGTTGTTGCTGTTGTTGTTGTTTGTGTTAATAGTGTTTAAATTTGTTATGAATAAAACGTTTGAATAAAATCATTTTCATAAATTCAATGTTGATAATATTAAGATATAATTATATTGATTACTGATGTATTACTGTCTTTTTGTAAACTTTTCTTATTAATTCAATGTATTGATATTATTATACACACTGCGTAACTTTCTATATTTATAAGTTGTTGTTGTTGTTGTATATACGTACATAAGTATCTATTAAACCATCAATACAAAAAAAGATTTTCTTATATATTTCTCTTTCTATTCATCTGTACTGTTTACACTTAACATAGATACTAAAAATGTAACAATAAAAATGAGGGGTCGAGTCGTTATATATTATATACGCAAAAACATAGTTATGTTACTGTGGTAACGCATAATATTAATTGCAAGAGTTGATAAAATTCCAGGTGTAGAAATCTTGAACATATCATGCAGGATGCGATACAGTATTCCAGTTTCTGTTGAAAGTTCCTGAAAAAGGTGAAAGTTGAAGTAATGCATTTTAACAAATTTCATCAAACTTCTAATTTGCCAAATCTTAAGATATTTTTTCAATACCCCACCAGTTTTTACCGACTCAAAACACATTAAAATCGAAATTAAATAAAAATCCTACCATATAACACGGACTCTAGATTACACGGATATGAAACGGGACCGTTACGCCAAAAATCTTGTTGTGTCTAAGTCACGTGACCGTGTCGTATCTGTCGATCTTTTATCGAAGCGCCGATGTTATACATTTGATGTACCCACTCACGTATTTTGTTAAATTATAGTTTCATTTCTAGGCCGATTTTGACAAATTATATATCATTAGAAAGCTTACGTAATGTAGTTTTCAGATATATAAATATATATTAAGTTTTTCTTCTGATTTTGGCAGCTCGGCGAGTTATAACTTTAACTTTTGCAAATATCATACCGTTTTGGAGTTTTAGAATCTAGATTTACGGTTGACATGTTCGTACTTTATACCGATTTGTAGCGTTTATATTTGGAGTTCAGTTTTAAAAATAACATCTTGCTTAGGAGAATAGAATTCTGTATATGATAGAAAAAAAATTGGTTTAAAAATGAAAGCAAGTAAGGAATGAAGGCGGAAATAAGTAGCGCGCGGTCCTAACGAACCGAACTGATGGCGCTTATGCTTTTGTTTAGATACCGGCCATTGAATTTCCTTTGCCACGATTATTATATTTTTTATGGAATATATTGAAATATTTTGTTCTAGAGACATATCCATAAAGCTAAGTATTAATGAAGCTTAATAAATTTACGATTTCAGCTCTTGATTATAACACAGAAAGGGTGTTAAGGTAGTGCACCTCTAATGGGCACATATCCAAATATAATCTAATTAATTATTTTCTTAATCAGCATCATTTCACTGAACTACATGCAAATTTGTAGGTAGGCTTTCCATGCTTTTTAAAAAAATATACCGATTTTTTCAAAACCACCCCCACGCTCGGCTTTTGTCCAGTTTATTTTCACCCCTGGGGTATATAAAAGTTCCATAATTCATTCAAATTTCCAAATATGGGCATGCAGTTGGTGTGTACAGATGCTGTAAAGGTGTTTGAAGTTTAAACAAGATGAAATAAGTATTCTTTTACAGACATTTATTTTTTACAAATTTTTATCTATGGAAGAGCACCATGAAATGTAAGTGATTTCAGCCAAGTAAAAATTGGGTCGGTTAAAAACAAAGTGTCATAAAATTCAAAATAGTATCATTTAAGTCATATTTTAAACTTAGTTTTTATAGAAACACTATATACAGCAAAAATACCAAGAACTAGACAGATTTACCGTTTACTTTTTGAAATAAAAATAAAAATGCAACATGCATGGTTCGTATTTTCAACAGTAAATCACCCAATTTCGCCATAACGTTGTTTTAATTTTAATAATTGAAAAATGTGCATAAAAATTGCAACATATTTAACAATAAATATAGCTTATATGCCATATTAAATCAAATTACGTTAGAAAATAAATAAAACGCGTCGCAAAAAAGTATACGTCGTCGGCAGGATTCGAACCTGCGCGGGAATATCCCAAAAGATTTCTAGTCTATCGCCTTAACCACTAGGCTACGGCACCTAATAGTAGGCTCTTCAACCTTCGAAGAAATCGCGGGAAATCATTAGAGGTGCACTACCTTAATTTTATGATGAAACAGCGTATACAAATGTATAGCGGACCCTCTTGATATTTTTCGGCTTTGCATACTTCAAATATAATGGGTGTCAAAACATTCATCGTTTGTTGTTTATTATCAAAAAGGTAATTATGTAAAATTATATGAAAGGTTATTAACCATAAATTATCAATTAATTAAAATTATTTAAAGATTCTTGAAAATCACGGTCAACTGTCTATGCATGTATATTGAAATATCTTTATAAGTTAACAGAGTTATAAATATATAGAATTCTAAATTAAAACTCTGTATTATTTGTATTTTTCGGAAAGATTATTTAACCCCGTTGTGGTCAAATGAGAATGCTGTTTTAAATTATGTTGTTCCGTACACTACCATACACTCTTTATAGGACTACGAAATGACGGAGTTTTTTTACCGGTACCCGCTAAATACGTTAAATGTTAAGTATAAGATTTTTTTAAATGTTTAAAATGTACATGTATAGGTATTAAGCACTTATAATTATTGTGATTTAGCTGGCTGACATCTATACAGTATTTAGTTTATGGCAATCTGTATGGGCAGATGACTTTAAATGTTTTCAATACGCTACATATCTTATAAACGCAAAATTGAGTATTTGGCGTTACATTACTCCAAGAAATGACCACTAATACCACGAGAAGACATGGAGGTATCATAAAAAGTGTAATCTGACCAGACATTGCCACCTGTGGTTAGGGACCAATATACAAGTATAGGTCCCTGCTGTGGCGTATGACACCATAGTGTTATTTAGTATTGGTCGGCACAGTTTCTGATCATAACGAGATAATTGGTTTGTGCTGAACACAGGGGCAATAAAACCACAGATCTATCAATAAACAAGATTATTGAGATATCTTTTTTGAACACCGCGATAAAAATGCTCAAACCATGGACTCTAGATTACACGGATAAGAAACATGGCAACATTCTCAGAATCATCACTGCTATATGTGTAATCACCTAACAATTCGTCTAAAAATAATTTATATATTTGAGTTGAAGACGATGTACTGTTGTTTAAGTCTGAATAAACTATCTGTCTGTCTGTCTAAATCCAAGCCGTCATCGTCCCGGTGAAAAAAAATCTGATTTTCAATAGTTGGACATGATGCCCTGATGTCGAAATACGAAATGACCCGCGTAACACGGACCGTGATTTTTAAGAATCTTTAATAAATTGATAATTTAAGGTAAATAACATTTCAAATAATTATACATAATTACCTTGTTGATAATAAACAGCAAACGATGAATGTTTTTGACACCCATTTTATTTCAAGTATGCATGCAAAGCCGAATAATATCGAGAGGGTCCGCTATATACGCTGTTTCATCATAAATTTTACACCCTTTCTGTGTTATAAACAAGAGCTGAAATCGTTAATTTATTAAGATTCATTTATAATAAGTTTTATTGATATGTTTCGTGAACAAAATACTACAATATATTCCATAAAAAATATAATAAGATGGCAAAAGAAATTCAATGGCCGGTTTCTAAACAAAAGCATAATCGCCAAGACCGTAGCATCAGTTCAGTGCGTTAGGAACGCGCGCTACATTTTCCCGCCTTCATTCCTTAATTACTTTCGTTTTTAAACAAATTTTTTTTCTATCGTATACAGAATTCTATTCTCCTAAGCAAGATGTAATTTTTAAAACTGAACTCCAAATATAAACGCTACAAATTGGTATTAAGTACGAACATGTCAACCGTAAATCTAGATTCTAAAACTCCAAAACGGTATGATATTTGCAAAAGTTAAAGTTATAACTCGCCGGGCTGTCGAAATCAGAAGAAAAACTTAATATATATTGATATATCTGTTTACTACGTAACGTAAGCTTTCAAATGATATATAATTTGTCAAAATCGGCCGAGAAATGAAACTATAATTTAACAAAAGACGTGAGTGGGTACATCAAAATGTATAACCTCGGCGCTTCGCTGTACGCTAATCGTAAAAGATCGATAGCCACAACACGTTAAAACGCGCGGTGGTAAAACATAAAATGTGTATTTCTTGTGTTTAACTCGCTATAAATCCATTAATAACAACGGGAATATACTCAAAGTTATATTTTTTTGAAAGAGGAATTAATAAGCAACAAGATAACGTATAAACCAATAAAATTGGATGAATAGTTTTTGCATAAGATTGAATTTACTACAGTAAGGGTCAAATACTCGATTCATCTCCTGTCAATATACACTCCGTGCATATAAGTAATGATGGGGCGAGTCGTTATCTATGTGGGGCGAGTCGTTATACATGTGGGGCGAGTCGTTATAAAAGTGGGGCGAGTCGTTATAAAAAGTGGGGCGAGTCGTTATGGGGCGAGTCGTTAAGGGGGCGAGTCGTTAGTAAACCGAATATTACACCATGCTTAATATTCGGACTATTTCCGGTTGACGATTTTCGCGAACAAGCGTTTGTTCAATCAGACGAAGTAAACAACAGCCGGTAATTTCCAGATCTTTGGAACCGCGTTTTCTTCTAGAACTTGGAAGCGTGTACTTTTAGTGAATATGTCAGGCAGAGACGGTACATATAATTAAATTGATTTAGTTTTAATTAAAATCAATAAGGAATATAAAATATCTACGAATTTTTCGGGGTTTGCGTTTTAAAGTTGAAACGAAATAATTGAGAAACAGATTTTGTATCGCGAAAATGTAGAACAATCAGTATTTCCCGCCACAGAAGGCTTGAATTGTGTCAAGATGGTCACATAAACAAACATGTTGTGTTTCTACCTAACAGGCACGCCACTCAAGTCATATATAAAAATAGTAACAAGGGTTGAAACTCAAACTTTTTTGGCAGCCATCGATCTATAGATCATTAGATTCAAAATTGCCATAATAAAATATCCTCCGCTGATAGTCCATTTATCGTGTAAGTACCTGTTATCGAACAGCACCTACTATCGGATGTTTTGTTTTGGTTCTGTATGCACATACGAAAAAGTGCGCATGACCTACAGGGCTTTCCACAGGCCATTTCACGATCCCTCGCCGGGGCGCTTGAATTTTGAAATCAGAGTCCCCGGGGCGCTTGAAATTTTCCGATCAGTGTATTTTTCAGTAAAAGAAAGTGGAGATTGTAAAAAAATCAAGGTTTCTCTACCAGTGTATCAATATTCCCTGTTTTAAAAGAGCACTCGGTACCTTCTTTCACAAATAATCGCCATAAACACCACATGGGGTAATGGATAATACACTGATAAGTGAATAGCATGACGCGGGCATCGATTATTCTAGCCACATTACACAGTCAGTTAAATGCTGACAAGGATGTATCTGGTAACTTTCAAGTCATCAAACTGTGATGTTCATCGTCCAATCGGTTATGCGAAAGCTTATGAGGGCGGGGTTAACTATCGACCATTATTTTTGATTGATGTCGGGCATGAAGTAAGAGTTTATCGCAGCTTGATTAGCAAGAAGTTGTACCATTTACGTAATATAAAACCGGTAATTAGTACAGTACAGTACATTAAAGACGGTTTCTGGCATCATCATCACACCTTTTTATTGTAAACAAGTGTTACCTATGACTCATAATTAATACGAGAAATTAATTGCAAGTGGTAAACAATTAATTACTAATGGCGAGTAAGTTGTGCAAATGACTCTCAGTTACAATTATGCGATAACAATTAGTGTTTTTCCCAGGAGGGCAAAGGGGCATGGCGCATTACTTTCAAAAAAGGCATTTTAGCGCGCAGTTTAGGCAAAAAAGGGCAAAAACGTTCCATGTTATTTGCTCCACGAAGCAGTTGTGGAAAAAATAACATATAAACAAGCACATTTAATGGTAATAGATGTATTTAACTTACTATGATTTATATTAATATATTTACCTTGCAATGAACATTTAAGTTCCATGCTGTTTCAATAAACTGTACAGCACGACAAACATAATAAAGCAATATATGCATATGAATCTGATTATACACAGATCCACTAACATATAAATGAAACCATGTTTGTCTTATCCCATTTTCTAACAATAATCTCGACAGATGTTTAAAATAACATTGCGAGTAAATTGATCTCTAACAATATGCAAACACTCGTTTCCGTGACATACATCCACCGAGTAGATTACAAATAAATAAATTATGTTGTTGCTATCTAAAACATTTTTATGTATCGTTGATTATCACAGACATTTCATTTATTCCTTCTTAATGTATAATCTCCATCGTTAGTTCGATCGTTTACGACGTTATTTGCCATTTTTGCCGAGTCACAATTTAATTCTGTATAGTCCGCCATGTTGATAAAATGTCAAATGATGTAAGCGACAGGTGCGCATAGCAACGTTATATCGTATACGCGATTAGTATTTTGTTAAATTGGTATACGTCTCGGTAATTATTTCAATAATTAGATCTAATTATCTTAAAGACGAAATTGATAAAGAATAAATTTGTTTGTGAATTTAAAAGTAATTATGCGTAAAAAAATATGTTTTGATATAACTGAATAATGCATGCAAAGCACAATTGCCACAAGAATAACATCGAGTTTTTCATCAAATGTCTCCGAAGTAATGATTATATCGTGGAGGAGTACACATTGCCGAGCGAAAAGTGCGCTTGGTATAACATAGCCTCCGGCATTATCGATTGATACTGACACGGGGTTATTCACGCATGACTAATTCACAGCTTTGGGGCAGCCAGTAAGACCTAATCGAGCACTGTTATAGATTAAATCTGCTCAATTAAATATAGTCGATTAGACGTTGACGCCTCTCGAGTAAATCAAGCACAGTCGGAGCGTCACAGACAATCAAGGAAGCTGATTTTGCGGAACAACTTAGATCGTAAGGCAAATTTCGTGGCGAAATTTGCCTTTGAAAAAAGGGCGCGTGGCGAAATTTGCCTTTAAAAAGGGCAGCGTGGCGATCCGGGAGGGCGGCGTGGCTTTTCGCCACGCTAAAATGGCCTGGGAAAAACACTAACAATTTAATTCCAGTACATGTATATTTCATCATGTCCATTTATAGAACTGATTCACCTCCAGGGCCCTCAATCTATCAAATCTGCCGCCGAATTTCGGTGGCAGTCCCCACCTGAAAAGTATACTTTTTTCCCCTTTTTGGGGGAAATATTCCCCCTAAAAAAAAAAAAATTTTTTTTTATTTTTTTTTTTTTATTTTTTTTTTATAGAAAGATGTGTCTCATGATTATTATATCTCAATTCTATTTCAATTTAATCTTTTCAAACATACTAAATTATAAAAATGCAATGGATATAGTGCAAACATGTACAAATGAAATAATGAGAATGTAAGTAAAAAAATCCCCCAAAAAGGGAAACGCCGCGAAAATTCCCCCTCCTAAGGGCTGCGGACCCCTTCCCCCAAAGTAGTGTGAGGGCCCTGACCTCGTTTGACTGACATTAATTCAACATTTAATGTCCTTAAACAAATTTTTGTTGAATTAATTACGCACACTTGTAAATATTTCTTCCGATAATCGATAGTTAGAAGACTGATGATGGCAACTGGCCGTAATCCTCATGGACAACGTGAATTTCATGCATAATTCCGTCAAAACATTTATTCCACTCGTAAAGTGTTCAAACAAATTATCGTTGAATTCACTACGCAACTGTTATTTGTTGAAATCTCAAATGGGAATAATTAAATTTGTAATCCGAAATCCATTCCCATAAGTCGATGTTAACACGTTTTTAATCCGAAACACACTTCCGAATGTAAATGTTACCGCAACGTTAAATATTTTTTGCTGCAAATTAGCAGTGCAAATTTATTTTGTGTCGAATCTTTTCTCAATTAAAAAGAGCGTGAAAATTATGCAGCATGTACAACGTCGCATCATTTGCATCGAAAAGCGTGTGTGTATTGAGCGTTTTAACAAGCACACAACAGGTCAGGGGATTGACGCATGTTCAGAGGCAATATTTCATCAAATCTATAAATAGTCACTTAAAATTTATTTGATACTATAGAATAATGGGATGGTTTGTGTTAAAGAAATAATTGAGAGCTGTTATGGTCAATATGTACCAGAAAGTGATTTATAAAAACGGAATAAAAGGGATTATCAGGTAATAAATAGAAACTTGAAAAGTGGTTAGTATACAGTAATAGAGTCGCGTTGAAACAGATGTATTGGGGAATCGTTTGAGTCGGGATTTTACTATCTGTGCGGGAAAGTTTAAAAACAATTAAACAATAAAAAAAATGTTTTTTTTTAATGACTGTGGGATTTTCTTGAAGAGTCATAGCGCACCAAATGACGTCTTTTGATGCTGTTTTTCTTTTAGTTATAACGCACCACAGAACGGGAGTTGACACGTTAACTTAAAAAAAATCAACGTCTGGGGGGACACCCCTCCCGAACCCCCCCCCCCCCCCCACCCCCTATCAGCCCCGGGGCGCCTGACAAAAATCCTGTGTAAACCACTGACATAACATCGATAAACAAATGGTCGTACATGAAGTCCATGACCTACTAGCCTATTTAGCTTGAAACAAATGCGCCGAAATCAGGTTAAAGGAATGCATTTATTGTTATTTACATGGTTTAATGTGTTATTTGCTATTATTTTTTGAATGCATTTATCAAAACATGCATTTACACACCAAAAAACATATTATTTCCGTTTGTAATTTTGATTGCAGCAGACGCAGGTTTTTTCGCCTAGTCTGGGTCACGTGACTTTGTATATACTGGAGTAGTATTTATGAACAGTCCGGTAATATGTCACAGGGCTTTTCATCTGGAAATTGGGAAGAAGCCCTAGCCTTGCAAATTGGGAAATTTAAGCGCGATAAATGGCCATTTTGGGAAAAAAACTTTTAAAGCATTTCATCACAGGTAAATCATTTAATCAATTTTAAACAGTCACAATAATGGTTTGAACTTTATTTTTGTTATGAATTAATGACCTGGAAATGTTCTTTTCAAAGATTGGCCAGCTATATTTTCAAACAGATAAACTTTTCAACAGGTAATATTTACCATTATGTGACATTTTCAAACTGAAAATTCAGCGATGACACTGGTGACCTCCCTTGCGGCCCTCGTGCAAAAACCGACAATAAAACCCGTACTACGCAATATTCTGTTCTAGACTGGTACACAAATACAATTAAAATTCGGCTTAGCGGTAGTGGGGAAATACCTGAACTGAACTGGTAGCGAAAAAATCGATACCAGACAACAATTACGCAAAATAAACCTTCATCTTTGTTTATCGCTCGTGGAAGCTTTCAATGAAATTACAATCATCTACAAGACCAGTAAAACTATACCGAATAGTAACTTGGCTACAAAACACTATCCGCTGTGTTTATTTTTTTGATTTTCAGGGGAATTTCAATCGTTTTTTTTGGGAAGTCTTTCAGCCAGAGTTGGGAAAAAATAAGGCTTTTTAGAATTGGGAAGGAGCCGAATATCGGCCTCTGTTATATAAGGATGAAAAGCCCTGTGTCATGTTTACATCGGCCGCCATTATGTTTTGTCTGCTAGAGGTGACAATAACCAGGGAATCATTGTTATGAATTCTTGAAAGTTATTTGCTGGAAAACTTTACAGATAAGTTATTAAATGAATTATGATTGAACTGTTTGTCATTTGTTAAAACAAAATGTTTTTGTTATTTTAAGTGTTTGGATTTTAACGTAATTTAACCTCATTTCTTATGTGTTCGATAACTGGTTCGTCCACCATAAACGGACTTCCAGTACCTTAGACAATTTTTGCTGTGATGGCTCTGAGAGTCCATATGCACCCCTGCATGAACAAAATGCAGATGATCAGTGCTCATCCCTAAACAGACGTTATTCATGACAAATTAAGGAAAGCGATGGAAAATAAGATGGCGCATTGCCCGGGGGGTAACTTCCTATATACGGGTATACTATATAGGGGTGTGCCGATTTTATGGGGCGTGTTTTTCGACTAAAATTATAGATATGGGTATGGTTTTGAGCATCTTAGTATAGATATGGATATTGAAATCAGAAATTTGCTTGTATATAAATGCATATAGATTTGAAAGTATCAGTATCAAAATGGGTATGATACATGTCATTCTTGTATATAAATGGGTATCAAAAAGTAAATTTCAGTAGCGGGAAAGATATAATAGCAAATTCAATAAGTATACTGTATTGATATGAAAGAGATTACAATTCTAGTATGAAATGTGTCCACTTTATCAAATTGTAGCATTTAAATGGGTCCAGTTTATCAAACTTCTTGTATTGAAATGAGTCCACTTTCTCAATAATATCGTATACAAATGGGTATGCTTTTTCAAAAATCTTGTATAAAAATGGGTCTACTTTATCAGAGTTCCGGTATAAAAATGGGTCACATTTTGGAAGTCTCAGCGGGACACCCCTATATTGCAACAACGGCAACTGCTTATCAATTTGTTATGAAAACAAGTTCCGAAATTTCTAAATTAATACAAACAATAAAAAATAAATCATTTACCTTCGAATATTTGTTTAATTCACGTCAAATGTGGGGGTTTGCAGCGTGTTTAACCTGCCTCAAGCTGATAGTTCCTTACACATGTGTAATAACATATTCACTTCTCGCCTGATGACCTTAAATTGAGAGATCCAAGGTGATTGGAGAGTACTTAATTGCAATAGGCATTAGGTCAATTAAACTTCTGTTCTGTTCTATTGGTCATCTCATTTTGAGCAACATCAGAGCAGGTTATCATGTGATATTTAAGGGAATATAAGTATAGAATAAAACCTAATCACTTTCTTGGAAAAAAAGAGCTGCATTTAAACAATTAATCCAAGTAATAAAGGCTATAAACAGTCTCCGCCAAACATGGCCGGACCGACGGACATGTCCTGTAAAATTGTGTAAGGTCCGGCCTGTCTGTCAAATTTACAGGACATATTGTCTGGTAAAAAAACACAACAAATTCATAGGTTTGTATAAGTTTGTTTATGGCTCTGAAAGTTTTCTGAGGTGCAAAAATAGCAATAGCGTCTTTATACACGTGCTTTTCCGTACCAACGCTCTTTCTGCTAACGGAATTTTCCGTGGGCACCTGATTGGTCTATTTATGTGCATCTTACGAATGCAGGTCAGGACGGTCCAAATCCATGACGGCCTAGTCGCTTAACAAGATAATCATAAATCTGATTATTACAATTAAAATGATGCAGATATCAATTTGTGTGGTTTTAATAGCAGTAGTAATGTATAATAATGATCATTGTCATTCAAACTGTAATTATCTTGGCTATCAATGTCCATGTGTTAAACAGGCCGATTGTCATTTATCGAGGCCGTTGTCGGTTTAGGCTGTATTGACCAGACTCATACCTGACATGCGCGCTAAGCGTAGCTTAGTAAAACAAGACTTAGTATCAGCTAATTTTGTTTTGGAAATTGTTCTTAAGATATTACAAAGAAGCGATTCCTGTTTATATTTACTGTTAACATGCGTTCAGCATTTAACAAAAATAAATATTTTAACTAAAGAAGACTAGTACCATGTATGGCGTGTATTATTATTATTCAAAGTCAGATACAAATGTGTGACCTTAAAATTAATAGCTATTCAAAAAATTTATCATTTTATACCATAAACACCTTGATCCCATCAATGAAACCAAGTTATTTTACTATTATATTCTGTAGCCAGTAGGTCCTATAAAAAAAAGAGGAGGTCCTGTATTTTTTCCCATTTTACAGGACTTACTGTCCAGTAAATATTTGCCTTAAGTTTGGATTTGACTGTATAAAACAGCAAACAATGCCTGTCTTGGCATGGGAGTCATCATCTTGACTATGATGTGATTACCCCCTCTGAACAATTGGGAACATAAAAATGTTTAACACGACTTGTGTTCAAATAAATTTTGGCATATTATATAACTATTAAAAGATTTCCTGAAAGAAATGTTCAATCAGGACAGGGAATTCCCACCGGACATGTGTATATCACATGACCGGATCTGGGTGCACAGTGTTAGAATTTTTCATGTAACTTTTTCTGAAAATCAGGAGAAAATGAAAATGTTTTTTAAAATAAATGAAAATGTGTTTACATAAGCGCAGTCATCGCTTCACTTTGCAATTTATATGGAAATTAAAAGAAGAGAACAAATAATATGTATAGAATATGGATACATTTGGATTTTTTTACTTGAAGTAAGATTTTGAAATACCTGATTATCCCCCGCCATAGGCAGAGGGATATTGTTTTGGTGTTGTCTGTCCCTCCGTCTGGCACTTTTGTGTCCGGAGCCATATCTTGGAAGTGCTTTGGCAGATTTCATTGAAACTTGGTATGAGTATATATATGGATAAGAGGATGATGCACGCCACATGGCATTGTACACCATCGAATAATAACAGAGTTATGGCCCTTTGTATTTTGAAAAAAATGCTTTTTTAGTGTGTCCGGAGCCATATCTTGTGTCCAGAAGTATAATGGCGGGGGATATCAATTCAACGAATTTGCTTTTTTTCCTTATAACGGTTGTGTTTGTATTTGTTTCTAGCAAAGTAATGTAAGTTAAGCAAAATACTCAAAGCGCATGCGTGTGGCGTCATCAAAGCATCTTAATAAAAACAAAATGCTCGATACCACAGGCGCTTCCGTTAGTGGACGTCTGGGCATAAATTACGCCTGAAAACGGCAGTCGTACGTCCATTATGCAATTGGTGAAAGTCGCTTGGATGTCCGATTATTCGCATGTATGCTATTTTCAAATACACAGCACGTACACATGTCAACAGTAAATCAGGTTATTCAGACCGTTAACTCCGCCTAAGAGCTACTGTTATCAATGAATTTCTCAGCGAGTGGCCAATATTGATTTTTCCAGTTGTCAATCAAACTCTTCTTGGTAAGCGCATAAGCCAATCAGCGCTCAGGCAGCCGAATACACGCCGACCCCACCTGAAGCTGTATACTATAATATTAGCGACCTCTGCGCTACAAAGTTTTTATTCAGCCATCAAATATTTAAGTCTGCACTTTCCCCGAGGAAGAATGACGTAATGTTGTACATGAAGTCTAATGTTTGCATGATTTTCATCTGTACACGCAATACACGAGAAATGTTTATTTGTTGGTAGAATTTTCTTAACTTTCCGAGAATAATTAAATCTGGAAATGATTTCGGATAACACGTTTAATTATACGCATTTGAAAATACTAAAATTGAATAATTAACCAGGTTTTCCGAAGGAAAAAACTGGTTATTAGATTGGCGAATGCGGGCGGTCTGGCGGGTGGGCGGAACAAGCTTGTCCGGGCCATAACTTTGTCTTTCATTGTGAGATTTTAAAATCATTTGGCACATTTGTTAACCATCATTAGACGGTGTGTCGCGCGAAAAAAATACGTCAATATCTCCAAGGTCAAGGTCACACTTTGAGTTCAAAGGTAAAAAATAGCCATAAATGAGCTTGTCTGGGCTATAACTATGTCATTCATTATGAGATTTTAAAATCATTTGGCACATTTGTTCACCATCATGGGACGGTGTGTCGCACGAAAGAATCACGTCAATATCTCCAATGTCAAGGTCGCCATGACTAATAATAGATTTATTCTAAAACAAACTTACAAAGGGGGTTAATTTTGTTTGTTCATTTCAAAAGTTCAGTTTGAGTTGTCTCCCTTTATCAGATTTTTTTCACAATGAAAACCTGGTTTTGTGACAATTGTGTCCCTTGTTTTTAAATTGTTATATCAACGGCCATAACACATAATGCAATAAGAAGTTTAATAACGTGTTTTGAGATTGCCAAACTATGCATACATATTTGTCCAGGGCTTGCACTAAGAAATAAATTTTGGAAGTCCTGACTTCCTGCCCTTTACTTATGGAAGTCCCACTCAAAAATGTTGGAAGTCCAAACAACTTTAATGTTGATGTTAATGGAATGATGGAGCATCTAGTATATCAATTACTGTTTATCCGAATACTATATATGTCCGAAATATGTACACTTAATAAATGCCTTACCAGTTTAGCTTTAATAATCTAAACTTTCCTTGTTGTTATATGGTTTAACAAACCTTATCAAATATTTGTTAAATTCATTTAATGTTTTCTCCATTATTGAACCAACATTACTTGTAATTTGAATCGCCAGCTTTGAACTGAACGCGGGTTGAATGTTACAATAGGTCAGCCATTTGCAATGTCGAAGGTCATGACGTAGCAATTTAATTCTACTTAGATAATTTATAGCTAATCCAGGAAATGAGTTTTCTTAATGTTTCTGACTAGTTAAATGACTTGTTAGTATAGAAAATGAACTGTGATTCCAGTTTATATAAGATGGTTATTACTCGTAATTATCGGTGGATTAACAAACTGAGAAAACTCGCGGGACCTAATACGGTAGTGAATCTACGTAATTAATTAAACTTTGATCAATTTTGTTTTTCTTTAATTATTATTGCCGTCTTTCTTTTATCGTGCCGTCTGCCCAAACCAGCAATTATCTCCTAGTCATAAGACAACATATGGCACGCGCAGAGGCACGAGTGTGTTGTTAAAGCAACCAATTTTAAGCGACTGCTTTGTCACGGTCAATTTGCGATCCGCGCGGGGGGTAAATTGTGTAACCGTTAGATAAACAACACACAATAAACTTGCTAATCACCTGCGGGCGGTAGCAAATATAAGGAGGCGGAGTTTAGACTGATCGAGACGTGTGCAAAACACATTGAGTCGGCAGAAAGCAGTGTTGATTGAAGTGTTATTTTAATCGACAGCTTACGTCACGGGTTGCTATTTTCGGCGTATGACCAATTTTAAGGAAGTACAGTGGACGTCATGGTTTTTTTTATCGGCGTATAGAAACAATTATCGGGCGTAATATACGGCCGTACGCCGCTTAGTGCAAGCCCTGTTTGTCTACATGCATGAATTTCCTGACAAATTATATCGCAATTCGGAATGAAGTGTACTCGGTAAAATTTAAAAAAGACGCGTTTTTATACTCCGAAATTCGCTTTCACCTACGCAAACTTTTCTGAAAGGAAGTACATGAAACATATTAAATTCAGTTGTTGATTTGTCGTAATTACTAAATACTCTATGCTCTCAAATCGCGTCACGTGATTATCCCATGTTCAATGGGAGTTCCCCCATCCCACAATTCAATTTGTATATGCGCTTGGGTAAAATGGCGGACATTTGCAGACGTCAATATTGTCCGTACTTTGGTTTTGAAAATAGCAATCGTAATAATACTGGATTTTCGGGTAATGGATAGAGTTGGAACATGTACGTGTATTAAAATTCTGAAATAAAAGTGGGACTTCAAAATGTATGTCTTGGACGTCCAAAATTGTAGGCTTGGAAGTCAGGACTTTCAACTTTTAAAAGCTAACGGAAGCGCTGATACCAGAGCATGCTTTATACATTGGCACCATACAATGATGCAATTTGACAGCTCTGTCATGTTTAAGTAGCTCAGGGATTATTCTATCAACGAACAATCCAGCAACAATATTAGGGGCAATGGACTAGATAGTTTATTATGCTCCCCAAACAATTTTGGGGGGGAGCATATAGTCGCCGCTTCGTCTGTCCGTGCGTGTGTCCGTCCGTCCGTGCACAATTTTTGTCCGGGCTATTTCTCAGCAATTAATGACCGGAATTCAATTAAACTTTATGGGAAGCTTCACTACCAAGAGGAGCTGTGCATATTATCAGCCGGTTCTGGTCGGATGATTTTTCATAGCGTTATGGCCCTTTAAAATTTTCCATTAACTGTACATATAGTGCATTTCTTGTCCGGGCTATTTCTCAGCAATTAATGACTGGAATTCAATTAAACTTAATGGGAAGCTTCACTACCAAGAGGAGATGTGCATGTTATCAGCCGGTTATGGTGGGATGCTTTTTCACAGAGTTATGGCCCTTTGAAATTTTCTATAAACTGTACAATGTACATATACCGGTAGTGCAATTCTTGTCCGGGTTATTTCTTCCCAACTACTGACTGGAATTCAATGAAGCTTTATGGGAAGCTTAACTACCTTGAGGAGATGCGCATGTTATTTGTGGGTTCTGGTTAGATGATTTATTTAGAGAGTTATGGCCCTTTGAAATTTTTAAGTTGCCAAACATCCATCGTATTATTTTGTCCAAAGTTATGCCCCTCAAGACGTTTCCTTTTATCTGAATATATAGTGCAATATTGTGACAAAAAAAAACTTTGGGGAGCATCACCCGTCTCCGACGGTTTCCTGTTCTTATTGAAATCATTGGTATTGATTGTTGATCAAATACACTTCCTTGCTTTATCATCTAATGGGGGATAGGCAATCAAAATTTCGGACTCTTGAATATTTGCTATGTCCATTTTATTTTTAACATAAAAATTCAATCATATAAACAACCTGTTTCTAACAAGAGTAACATGCTGATAGCATTTACTTTTTGTCAGATTTATTGTTATTGTTACCTGATCAAATTTTGTTGTTTTTTGTGTGTTTTTTTAAATGAATTTCATTCCATGAGTAGTTAAAAAGGAGTGTATTTTATTTGGTCATTGACTCATCAATATTTATGAAAACAAAATGTCAGTTCTTTCACATTATAATGTAGTGATAACAGACAAAGGGCTTTTTTCCTTCTTAAGCAAGGCCCCTTCCCCCAAAAGAAAGGTTCTTTCCCCAAAGAGAATTTCTTTTAAATGATGCAATTCTCCCAAAATGTCAAGCATACTTTGGGAAATTGTCTCCTCTTTCTCAGTTTTGTTGATACTATTTTCCACAAAATGGAAGGTCAGGCCCTTTTCCCAAATAAACGAAAAAAGTCCCAAAACAATATGACATGATAGGTTTAAATACTGAATTATTTGTTTCAGGAGGCAAGAAGAAGCCACTCAAGCAACCCAAAAAGGACAAGGGTGAGATGGATGAGGTGAGTTACACATGGATCATAGTATTACATATTACCGTAAAAGTTTTGGACACTAAAAAATAATTTTAAAAATTTGTGTCAGAAAATTAAGATACGGAAATATTCAAAATTAAATGTGTCAGAAAATATAGAGACAAAAATTTAATGTCAGAAAATTAAAATTATGTTGAAATAAAAGCAATAAATCAATGCACAATAGTGTTATACTACTTTGAAATAAATACGGCTTCACATCTTTGCTAATTCTTGCCTGAAAATATACAGCACAAAAAAGGAAAAACATTATGCATACTGCCTCCTTAATAGGAACTTGAAGATATCATTTAAAATGCTGTTGGGTGAAGCGATTGTCTTCTACCGGTATTAGGGCTGTAACGAATACACTAGGTGACAAATACGATACATATCACAAATTCAGGGTGGCGAATACAAATATTTATTCGCGAATATGAATTTCAATGAACAAAAGTAATACTGACAACTTTACATGACATTATATAGTATGAAACTATGAATATTTGTCAATTTGTTTAATTGAGTATCAATTCATACTGAAAATATGAAATGTAACACTTTGAAATAACAAAACACTGACTAGAACTGCTTAAACTTTGAACACAGTTTTGAAACTTTTGAGAAAACATGACTAGTACCAATAAAATCCTTGAGTAGAACAATTAAAGATTCAACAGTTGACACATTAGTGACAGTATGGTACCCATTCAATTTTTTTTAATGAGCGTATGCCAGATAGGTGATGTAGATGATATTTCAATGTCACCTTATGATTCCATTTGCTAGGCTCCATGTTTGTTGATAAGTTGCACAATCATTGTAGCAAAGATAAACAAAAAAGAAATTCCATCTGCTAATCCTTTGTGTGTATGTTTTAGCAAATCATTTGTATTTACATAAATAAACATTAAACAACCATCGAAAGATTTTTCAATTCAATGTCGTAAATATTAAACCGGTGCCCGCCATTTTTGTTGATAATCTCACTGTGTAACATCGTGGAAGGGGTAAACATGATGAAAAACGCCGGAATAAGAAGAGCATTTAAATATAGGGGTTTATTGTATGAACTTTCATTTGTAAGGTAAGATAAGATGATTAAACTTTCAAACTCGAAACCACGTTGTTTGTATTCGTCAAATATTCGGTTCAGGAGGTAGCGAATAACGAATACGATTCGTCCACAGCCGTATTCGAGTAATTCGAATGTATCGTTACAGCCCTAACCGGTATGCATGGTTATTTTTCCAATTGAGCAAATGTTATGGTCCATAGCCCTCAGGCATGCATCACCCAGGTTTTATGACCTTAATCCGTTTGTAAAAATCCATGATCAAAGTGTCAAAAGATAAGCGAATACAGTGCTGAAATCTGTTTTAAGTAGCGCTGTAAAATATACTGTCCAAGCATTTAGAGTTATTAGTGATAGAGGAAAATACGCATGTCTGAAAATTAAAAGTCACGAAAAATAATTATTTTGGCAAAAAAAGGGGGTGTCCGAAAACTTGAAGATTGTCCGATAACTTAATAATTACGGTATGTGACCAAAACTTGTACATTTTGCAAAAAAAACAACATTTATATAATAGATTTGAAGTGTTCACAAAGCTAGGGTAGCTGCCACTATTATTACTATTATGGCATGTTTGCAGTGGATAAGTTCAGATTTCAGACCTGATCTCTTGCCAATTGCTGTGATCATGTGGGTGTAGCTAAGCCTGTGACTTGAATCAATAATTCCGACAGATGGATCTGTATCCTATCTGACACACTTTGGTTCAGGATAAAGGAAAGTTTGTTATATGTCAGGATTTGAACTGGTCAGCTTGAGAGCCAGAACAACGACGTTTATTTTCATTTTTTTATTTTTTTTTTATTTTAGGAGGATTTGGCATTCAAAGAGAAGCAGAAGGAACAACAGAAGGCTATGCAGGCTGCTAAAGAAAAGGCTTCACAAAAGGGGCCATTAGGTCAGTGGGCAGGGTGGTGTTAGCCTAGGCCTAGAAAATAGGTTTTATGTAAGATGACCCAACCAGCCATTGTATAATGTCTCAAACATAGAATATTGTCAGTGTTAAAAAATATCAAGTTGCTATCTTCAATATTGCAAAAGTATTCATAAAATAAGCGATTTGGGCCACATATATTAGACCTCTGACCTTGAAGGATGACCTTGACCTTTCACCACTCAAAATGTGCAGCTCCTTGAGATACACATGCATGCCAAATATCAAGTTGGTTGCTATCTTCAATATTGCAAAAGTATTCATAAAATGAGCGATTTTGGCCACATATATTTGACCTCTGACCTTGAAGGATGACCTTGACTTCACCACTCAAAATGTGCATCTTCATGAGATACACATGCATGCCAAATATAAAGTTGCTATCTTCAATATAGCAAAAGTTATTGCAAAATGTTAAAGTTGGCGCAAACCAACCAACCAACAGACCTACCAACCAACAGACCAACAGACAGGGCAAAACAATTTGTCCCCCACTACTATAGTGGGGGACATAAAAAATAAATAATTTGCATTAAAGTTTAAAGTCAACTATGAATGGGTCCTTGACATGGGTTTATTTACCTGCCATGAGGGTCAGTATTTTATTTATTTTAAGCGAGGCTGTATTCGGAGAAAACCTGAGCTATTGTCATAGCCAGCTCGTCGTCCGCAGTAGGCGTCGTGCTAAAACCTTAACATTGGCCATAACTTTTTAAATATTGAAGATAGCACCTTGATATTTGGCATTCATGTGTATCTCATGGAGCTGCACATTTTGAGTGGTAAAATTTCAAGGTGAACATCATCCTTCAAGGTCTAGGCTCGAAAAAACAAAGTCAAGGGAATTAATAAGCTTTAAATGGACATAGTTATCTGACCTGCCCACGTATATATTTTTGTTAAATAAATCAAAGCGTCGCAGTAGGCGGCATTGTGTTTCTGACAAACACATTGTGGTAAAAGGTCAAGGTCATTCTTTACGGTCTATGGTAAAAAATACAGATTTAAGTGAAGCAATAAGCTTTAAAAGGGAGAAAATTATTCAATATTGAACATAGCCACTTTATATATTTGGTATGCATGTGTATCTCATGGAGCTGCTCATGTTGAGTGGTGAATCTACAGTCACAGTATAGTGGCTTTTAATTATTTGCTACTAAAAATAGAGATTTGTTACAGACAATTATTTTCAAGGGAAGTAATTTATATAATTATTAATCTCATATTATATATTTCCTTACCAAGAATTGAAGTTCTTTTCACAGTTACTGTACAGATTTTTTTTCTAAAAAAAATCAACAAACAAAAAACATTCTGACAAGCTTTCGCAGCTGAGCGTGGCACCCGTTATGCGGTGCTCTTGTTTACTTTACCTTTCCTGGCTACATGTATTTACTGGCTTTGTTTGAGAGCTGGCTAACTTTTGAGGAGACTTTAAATATTCTTAAACTATCTTTTTTAAGTGCTTTGTTATTTGATGACAATCTTATTGATAAATAAAACTTTAATGTCATATTGAAGCAACATGCTTGTTTGCTTTTAATCTCTTAATAAAGTTTCCTTTTTAATGAAGTCTATTTTTAATTTTCAATTAAAGCCGAGTCTGGTTGTAGAATTACTTTCGTAAAAATTTCTGGCATCATTGAACTTAAATATTCACCATGCAATTCTTGTTTTTACTTTCAGTTGGTGGTGGCATAAAAAAGTCTGGCAAAAAGTGACACTCGATTTATATCGCCATGTAACCTCATCTTCATCAAAAAAAAATTGTGTACCTGATATGTGGGCATTTCTTGTTCTTTCTAATGGTGGAAAAAGCATAAAATAATGTTCATCATGTGTAAATTGAAGTATTGATTTCATTATAAATTCAAAGGTTCAAAACTCTGTTGATTGAACAGAATTATTTATTAAACCCGTGCAATTTGGCAAATGTATTTTTAATCATTTGAGTTTTATACATGTATCCTGTGTTCTGAAACGTACCTGTAAATTATTACATAAATATAGGATGGAATACTTGAGAACTTTTGACAGATTTATTTGCAATTCATAAAAAATGCTTCTTTAATTGCTTTGAATGTGTCTTTTAACTGTAAATAAACCATTTGAATAAAATTTTGATAAGTATTTGTTTTTGAGTTTGAATTAACATCTTTTCTGCATGGCTTTCATTTATCTATTTCCATTTATAAAATATGTAACTATAATTCAATGTAAAAAGTAAGTTTTAAAATAGAAAATGAAGCAAAAACCACAGTGAATTCAGAAAGAACAAATCACGACTTTGTTAAAGCATAACGACAGTGAAATTTGCCAAAAATAGTGTAGTATACAAATGTGCTAGTCCCGCAATAAAACCTTAACTGTATTTAAAGACTTGCGACCAGAGGTAATTAAGTTAGGACTTCTAAAGTTAATAGAAGCCCTCTTTAAAAGCGTGTCTACTTGTTATGCTTTCAGGAAAATTGTCAGATGAGTTGCCTCTTGGTCAGTCCGCCATCTTTCTTACGTTTACTCCGCCATTATTTTATTGCTTGAAGGGCATACAATGATGCCCCTGCGTGAATGTGTGGGAAATTACGTATCTGGCCCATTCGTAAATAATATTTGTCTTTTATTAAGGGATTCTTACATTAATTGCTACAAGTCATCGTGACATCAAGACCCTGGTTACAACAACCTTGAGGTTTGCTTAATGGTCAAGGTCACAAGGGACGGCTTGTGATTTGCCTCGGAAAATAGTGATTGACTCGTCCGTCTATCCATACGTGGTTAACCCAAAATAACGAGATTCGCAATACATACATTATGCTTCATTCAAAGAGCTGATACATGTTAAGATGTTGTATATGAACAAAATCAACACACAATAATCACCCATAGGCAATTTTGACATCAAAATGTCCATATTCTTTGTTTGCGAAAATTGCTATGGACAGCAGCCATTCGTTACTTCTAAGTTCATATCTTTGTTTGCAAAGTCACTCATTCATTTGAAACTCCTTTAGAACTACATAAGAATACATACGTATATTTCATACATATATTATTGAATAAATGTTAAGCAAACAGTCTCTTCTCAGTAAATTAAAAACGTACATCACTCATTTACATTGAATACATTTTAGGCCACCATGCATTTCAAATAACCTTGCATACATGTCTGTTTGCAAACATACAATACACAGTACATTGCATGCTTGTCTTGTTGCAATAAATCATTTCATGTACTGCATTATATACAATTTTAAAATGGATTTTCAAATGATGATTAGCAATTAAGTGAGGAAAACAACTGCAAAACGTACTTGTAAGAAAAAACAAATCGTCAAAAAAAAACAACAAGTCACAAATCGAAAGAGGATTGGGGAAATATGTGTGGGTTATCAGAACTACATGTAGCTTAATTGCACAGCTTTTCTACATGTTCTCATTTTTAGATTCTGTTTTCAGCATGATTTTACTTGATACTATTCTCTTCAAAACTTCTTGTTTAAAATCTGCATTAACTACCTGTTTAAACCACACCATCAAATTGTGTTAAAATATATTTTGTTTGATCGCTATATTCAATAATTGTGAATTATAAACCACGTTCTGTATCTTATTCAAATGCCCGAAACGAAAGATCACATGTTACAAGTTACACAAATCTCAGTGCAGACAGCCTTGGTTAAAATACAACACTAAATAAAACTTTCTGAAAACAGAGATCACGGTTTAAAGACTACATATATTTGGCATTCTTCGCCTTTCCGAGAAGCATAATGCCGCGTTGATGTACTTCGCAAAACATAGTAGTTGCGCTCTGGAAAAACCGGGCTTTAATGAATGTGCATAAAGTACTTTCTCAGATTGCAGTTCGCACAGGTAAATAAGTTACTAAACTTTCAGCCTAAATTGGATTTTCGTTTTGAACAGACCTCCTTTTAACGAAAAAAATCCGGACTGCACAGGCTTAAGTGGGACGACACTACGCTCCGTTTTCCTAATGCGTGGCGCATATATTGCATAGCTTTTTTCAGATTATAGAGCAGAGCTCTCCGTATGATCTTGTGATAATGGCACGTTATCAAAGTCTTCGTCGTGAATTAACGACCCGCGACTGGAAAAAGTGACAATCTTTCCTCGTCTGCTGATCGATGCAGCGCCCCCTTCAACCTCAGCTGTTTCCTCTCTATGTAACAACCCCACAGTCTCTGGATGCACTTGCACTGTTCTCATTTCGAAGTCGTACGGACTAACGTCGAACCACGTGTCGTCATCGTCGTCGTTATGGGCGTCCTTCAAGTTGAGTATGGACGGCTGGGCAGGCTTTCCGTCGGAATCCTCCTCCTCATCATCCTCTTCTTCAAACTGATCATTCCCGTCGTTCTCCGGTGCGTTTGGGTCGCGGTTAGAAATTTCGATCATCAGTTTTATGTCCTCCCTTGGCGGTATATTTTTCTGTAAACATAAATGGCAGTTTAATAAATTGTATTTTTGTTTAATTTGACACTCGAAATAATGGCGCACCAAAGGGATCGAAACTTTGACTTCTGCTGCAGCAAAAAAAAAATGCATCATACATGATATGAGTCGCTTTCTGAGAAAACTGGGCATAATGCATGTGCGTAAAATGTCGTCCCCGATTAGCCTGTGCAGTCCACACAGGCTAATCAGGGACGACACTTTCCGCATAAATTGCATTTTTGCTTAGAAGAGACTTCATTAAAACAAAAAATGTCATATAAGCGGAAAGTGTCGTGTCCCTGATTAGCCTGTGCGGACTTCACAGGCTAATCTGGGACGAAACTTGACGCACATGCATTATGCCCAGTTTTCTCAGAACGCGGCTAATATTAAAATAAACTCTTTTTGGGTTCGGGCGGGATGAATCTATGCGATAGATCTATACTGAAACATCAGCTTTGTGAAAGATAAAAACAGTACACTACCTATTTAGTGATGTATGTCAAAGCTATCAGTAAGTGGCTACAGTTTCAAAAGCTATTAGTATGCAAAGCGACTAACACATACTAGCCCTACAGCTAACGATTGAAATATTACAACATTGATCAGTTATTAACTACCATACCCTGATTTCCTCGTCCACGATTTCCTGACCAATCACTACAGCCTCATGCACGGTGGAGTACAGACTCGAGTAATCGATGGTCTTTGTGAAGTCAGCGGTGCGAAGCATTGTCCGGACATCCGCTGCAAAGATTAAAAAGATGGCGATCTATTCGATTTGTTTTTTTATATATTTGCGAAGAATGTTTATTTGTTTAAATTAAAATGTATAATAACAAGACAATAATCGAAAGTGATTTACATAAAAATGTTTATCATACAAACGTAAAGAATCTCTTATGAAAACACGACCGGGTTGAATTTCAACTGTTAGAACTTGACTATTCTTAAGAATCGTTATGGTTCACTTTACTCATAATATTGTCAATCCGTGAAAATTGATAATTTATAATAATTGTTTGATGTTTTAAAAAGAAATCAATTTTCCTTACAAAATAAATATATTTTTAGGAAACCAAAGTTATTTTATTAATTTATGCAATAAATACAATAATGATGTCTCTCAATCAAACTTTTAAGTAGTCTACATGTAGATGTAAAAATATATATGCCACGTTCTGGGAAAACAGGACTTAATGCATGTGCGTAAAGTACAGTCCACACAGGCTCTTTCGAGATCCGCTTTTATTGTTGTTGTTTAAATGAAGTCTTTCTTATCGAAAATTCCATCATAGGCGGATTGGAATGAGTAGTGTGAGATGACACTTGAAGCACATGTGAGATGACACTTGAAGCACATGTGAGATGACACTTGAAGCACATGTGAGATGACACTTGAAGCACATGTGAGATGACACTTGAAGACATGTGAGATGACACTTGAAGCACATGTGAGATGACACTTGAAGCACATGTGAGATGACACTTGAAGCACATGTGAGATGACACTTGAAGCACATGTGAGATGACACTTGAAGACATGTGAGATGACACTTGAAGCACATGTGAGATGACACTTGAAGCACATGTGAGATGACACTTGAAGCACATGTGAGATGACACTTGAAGCACATGTGAGATGACACTTGAAGCACATGTGAGATGACACTTGAAGACATGTGAGATGACACTTGAAGACATGTGAGATGACACTTGAAGCACATGTGAGATGACACTTGAAGCACATGCGAGATGACACTTGAAGACATGTGAGATGACACTTGAAGCACATGTGAGATGACACTTGAAGCACATGCGAGATGACACTTGAAGCACATGCATTAAGCCTCGTTTTCCCAGAGCGAGGCTCATTTTTTATCGCATAACTACCAGTATTAATATTATTTGAATGTAGTACAAGTAAGAAGGCTGATCTAGGAGATTAGTTTGTCTGAAGCCAATCCATGCATGTATTTGATGTGTTCGGGGCATGTTATATCTACGTATGTGAGTTCGCAATATTTACGTTTGGGTATTAGGGTCAGGTCATCCGCTCGTTACACGACCGTTTCTCTAACGTTTATAGTCAACAGACAAACTTACGTTTAGAACCGGCAATGAACGTCTTAATTCCGACTTCTTTGTACTGAGTGACAATCTAAAACGAAGAGAAGACCGTGAACAGTAAATATTTCATATAGAACAATCAAAAATAAATTCTAATGGGGCACAAAGTTCGCTACCATTGTGGCGATGATTGTGTACATTTATCTGCAGCAAATCGAAAACTGAAAAGTAGCGACGTAAGTAACGTAATAAATTACCAGAGAAAAAAGTATGTGCACAACTGAAATTTCTCAGGAAAATACTCCTTAGAATTCGAATTTTTGTAAGCTCTTTAAAAACAGAATAAAAAACAACAGATTATGGGAAACAAATCGTTGCTTAAACAATGTAAACAGGACATCATTTAAAATAAACAAATGCCGGCGTCATAAATCGTTATAGTCTCACAACTTACACTGGACAGTGTTTTCACGCCGACACTATCTATGTAGTTGACGACGGACAGGTCTATAATGATAACTTTGATCGGTGGTTGCCAGGCTGCGGCGAAACGTTCCATGATCAACCGGTTTTCGGCGGCCCTTTTCAGCTGTTGTTCGTAGGGATCCACGGGTGCCTCAGTGACCACCTCGATGTGGTAGTGACGCTGTGGACTCTGTGCCTGTTAATATGTATAGTTCAATAAGGAGCCGCTGTGTTCAATTGTCAAGGCCTATCTGGTCACCTGGCGGAGGGATTGGGGTTCAACCGGGTACTCCGGTATCCCCCGCAGAACAAGACAACACCAAAAGTGAATATCTTTTATTAAAAAGCAAATAGCTAGAATGTGCAGATTTAAACTAATTCAATTAATTAAAACCTTATACAGAGTCTGTGAAGTTAACCCATGTATGCCTAGTGGACTCTCCCATCCTTCATCCTTCTAAATTGGATCAATTTATTTCCAAAATTAGGGATGTCTCGTATATTTATTTCTATATTTAGAATATTTCGTACAGAAATTCCTTTAAGCAAACAGCGCAGACCCTGATGAGACGCCGCATGCTGCGGCGTCTCATCTTGGTCTACGCTGTTTGCCAAGGCCTTTTTTTCTAGACGCTAGGCATAAATGGGTTAAGAATGCGCACTTTGACACACGGGTCGTCACATTGTGTAGGCTCAATCACGCAAAAACCTCATACAGATCTAAATACGCGCACTTCATTGCTTTTTCTTAAGCTGCCTCATTTCAACGTCGTTCAAAATCGTACACAGTTTCAACTATAACTTCAATTGGCACATCAAAAAGGTCAATATCGTTTGTTACTACGGATAACTTTTTTTTCCATAATCATTGAACATATGTTGAAACTGTCATCCACGAATGTAAAGTTAAAAGAAATTATGTCATCAACTAAAAAAGTAATGCGAAAAAAGTTTTTAATAAAGTATAATAACAACAAGCGACGACATCAAAGGAAAAAAGTAAGTGGAAGATACGCCATCACGTACCGCCTTCCTTTTTTTCTCGAGTTCCATCTCTTCGAGCTCGCGCTTCCGGCGCTGCAGCGTCTCGTGCATCGCCTTCCGCTTCCGCTTGAGCAACTTGCGAGGCAGCAGGCCGGTCTTCTTGTAGAGGCGATCCCGGAAGTGCTCAGCGTTGGCGAAGTAGATGGAGGTCTCGAAGCGGAAGATCTTCATGCCCGGAACCTCGGTGACCTGTTATAAGTATTGATCGATGTCAGGTTATCGCAATTCTGTAAATACGATTTTCACATGGGCTACCCGGGTTTAATTCCCATTCCCTTCGCACGTGAGTTTGGTAGGTGGTCACCGTACCGGACAGCTGGAGTTATCTCCGGATATTCACGCCACGCCCCCCCCCCCCCCACTGCCTCTCCCGCATGCACGCACTCACACATCACTCGACCACACGTTATATTCAATTAAAAACTATTAACTTCAATAATTCGATATTCGTGCCATCATAATGTGAGTCTACTTAATTCGGTAGAAGCGATGTGACACTTCTCAGTTTATTCGCATAATTAAGATCCAGGCATGGACGGATCTCATTCACTTCAAAGCACAGTCACGAATTTAACATTAAGAGAAATTTAACTTTAGCAAAGTTTTTTAACTAGAAACTAAAACTGAATATTGTCACAGTAATGACTAACATACATCACCAAACCCAACCCCTGTTAAGGTGCCGCAAGTCGTATTAAATAACACGTTGTAGAAAAAAAGGCAAAGCAAAGCAATTTCAACTTGAGATAATACGCATTGCACATGTACACCTTCATATTATAGGGGAAAACGCACACAAGCTTGAATATTGTACGTACAAGAGTGTGGGAGATATTCGTTGGCAGAGATATATAGACGGAAAGAAGCCCGTGGATGATCCAACATGCCCCAGTTTTAAGAAATGAAACAGCGTATTGATTCCGTGAATGAGACGAGAGTTAAAATTCGTATGTCTTCCGCTCAGCTTGAAACATGTTATTTCAGTTCAATCGATTCAGAGAAAATGGTTGTGCAATGAAAACTGACGGAGGAAAAAAGTCTTTTTATGCAGTTAGTTTTTTTTCTAGTGCACAAAATTCCGCTTGGTAAAGCCGGTAGACTTGTATGACCGCTTGGTAAAGCCGGTAGACTTGTATGACCGCTTGGTAAAGCCGGTAGACTTGTATGACCGCTTGGTAAAGCCGGTAGACTTGTATGAACGGATTGAACCCATTAATGCCTAGCGTCTAGAAAAAAAGCCTTGGCAAACAGCGTAGACCCTGATGAGACGCCGCGTCTCATCAGGGTCTGCGCTGTTTGCTTAAAGGAATTTCTGTGAGAAATATTCTAAATATTGAAATAAATATACCATACATCCCTAATTTTGGAAATAAATTGATCCAATTTAGAAGGATGGGAGAGTCCACTTGGCATAAATGGGTTAATCGGTTACATTTGGACGCGAGACAAAAAGAAGCTGTTAAATCGGAGTGCATTACACAGACAGAATTATTTTACAAAGACAAGCCATAACGAACATGTAGACAAAAAAAATTTAACAACAGAACCACGTACCTGTTTTGTGACCCGTAAGTCGTTGTACATGCCTGTTTCCGGAAGTTGACCCATTTCACTCATCTCGGGCCTAAAAGTAAACGAGACGACATGCATGTTGGGAAAGATATACCTGTAATAATTTTAAATCAGCATTTTGCTATAGAAAGTGGAATGTCAGGAATTACTATGATGATATTAAGCCTTCTATTTCTGTGACGGCAAAATAGGCTGATACAATGTGACCGTCAGCATATATACTTATGTTTGAGTCACATTCAATTGGACATTTTAAGGCTTATGGATTCTGAATAAGTCACTTCTGTACACTTCACTCTTCCTATGGATGCTGTAAAATATAAGGGTGTGTTTCTGCGTGTTCGTAAAGTTTCATCCCAGATAAGCAAACGCACTTCTTTCAAACGCAAAATTCGATTAATGTTGCGGACTGCACGGGCTATTTTGGGACGACACTTTGCGCAGATTAATTAAACCCTGTTTTCCCATAACGTGGCTCATATACTGAGACAATTATCACACTTACTTCTGTGAGTGGCGCAGGACGAAATAGAGCGAGAAGACGATTCCTATACTTACTTCTGTGAGTGGCGCAGGACGAAATAGAGTGAGAAGACGATTTCTATACTTACTTCTGTGAGTGACGCAAGACGAAATAGAGTGAGAAGACGATTTCTATACTTACTTCTGTAAGTGGCACAAGACGAAATAGAGCGAGAAGACGATTCATATACTTACTTCTTTGAGTGGCGCAGGACGAAATAGAGCGAGAAGACGATTCATATACTTACTTCTGTGAGTGGCGTATGACGAAATAGACAGAGAAGACGATTTCTATACTTACTTCTGTGAGTGGCGCAAGACGAAATAGAGTGAGAAGACGTTTTTTATACTTACTTCTGTGAGTGACGCAAGACGAAATAGAGTGAGAAGACGATTTCTATACTTACTTCTGTGAGTGGCGCAAGACGAAATAGAGCGAGAAGACGATTCATATACTTACTTCTGTGAGTGGCGTATGACGAAATAGAGAGAGAAGACGATTTCTATACTTTCTTCTGTGAGTGGCGCAAGACGAAATAGAGCGAGAAGACGATTCATATACTTACTTCTGTGAGTAGCGCAGGACGAAATAGAGCGAGAAGACGATTCCTATACTTACTTCTGTGAGTGGCGTATGACGAAATAGAGAGAGAAGACGATTCATATACTTACTTCTGCGAGTGGCGCAGGACGAAATAAAACGAGAAGACGATTCCTATACTTACTTCTGTGAGTGGCGTATGACGAATTAGAGAGAGAAGATGATTCCTATACTTACTTCTGTGAGTGGCGCAGGACGAAATAGAGCGAGAAGACGATTCCTATGAGAAGACCCAGGGCCACGTCGAACACCACAACCGCTATGAACGTCACCAGCCAGACGGACTGGAAATGCATGAGGTTACCGTGGTTACAATTAATATCTAAAAACTATATATTATTATTGGTGGTTTATTAGCTAATAAATCGCCTCAACGCTATGAACATTACAATACCTACTAAAAATGAGTTCAATGATTATGTAAGTAAGCACTTTTATTCGATGGATGCTTGTTTATAGGCTCCTTAACGATTTCGTAATATGGAACGTATATATTATATAGCCCGGATCACGTCTAATTCATTAACATCTCTTTTAAAATCTTGAGGCATTACAAAGTATCATGGTAATAACGCAACTTAAATATTAAATAGATGATGATGATGATGATGATAATGACGACGACGACGCCGACGACGATGATGATGATGATGGTGATGATGATGGTGATGATGATGATGATGATGATGATGATGATGATGATGATGATGATGATGATGATGATGATGATGATGATGATGATGGCGATGATGATGATGATAATGATGATTATGTTGATGATGTGATAATGGTCATAACAGTGATGAAGTACCCACTTCTATGCTATTATAGCTTACACCAATTGCTATTGTATATAATTGAAAGTCATTTTTATTTTAGTTTCTGGAGTGTGAATTATGTATAAAAGAGTTTTATTATTTAGAACAACACTCTCATTTCAATAAAAATAAGAAAAAGTTACAAAGTAGAAAATCCTATTTTGGTAGGGGTTTACTTCCAAATATAGTCGCTACCGTTAAATTATGGGGCGGTAAAAAATGCGAAGAGTTTGTCTCTTTACCTCTTTATCGTCTGCGTTCATGACATCATCGGTACTCCTGTATCAGGATTTGACGTCATTATTAACATTTAACACTTACATTTATTGTCATTCATAAGTCGTCCGTATCGCTCATATTTTTGCATTTGTATTTGTACACCAAGTAAAAATTAATGTGTAATTAGATTTTATTATATTCATTTTATTATTTAATCAACAAACATCAGAGTTTCACATGATTTAACACACGTTAACCAAAATCTACTGGTCTTTTTGCAATTAAATGCATAATAAAAAATAATTCGTTCAGCTTACTTAATTTTACAAAGTACACGAAAAAAACTTAATCGCTATTGCATTTCCTTTTCAATATTCGTATCCAAATGAGAACTAATTAGTTGGAAGTAACCTACCGGTAAGCGTATGGACAGGGTGTTCTCTTTGCAAATGACAATGTCAAATCCCCAGGGACCGACTTCTACGCTTGACTTTTATGTAAACGCTTAATTATTCATGATCACCAAAACGCTTGACTGCATTCCGGGTAGAGAAGGGACGCTGATTGCGGTGGTTCGTATTTCAATTCCGGTGTTTTCAATTTTACGCGAATTTTCAATTCACCGAGTATACGGAGTATTCAGTCATAATAAATATTGAATATGTTTAATATTGATTTTTAAACCTGACTTAAAAAGTGCGTAAACATTAACGTTTCTTTAGTACGCGCTATTAATAATTAAAAATGCAGTTCTAAAAGAAAGCATTAACAAGAAAGCGTATTGAATTTTGACGCTCAATTTTATTGTTTAAATCATTTCGAATGCAAAAATCTGTTCGCCTTAACAACGCTTAACAACTATGAAAGTTTTTACAATCTGAACTCATGGAATAAATAACAGTAAGAATACATATTTCAGCGATTTGTGTCCGAAAAAGTTTACTCTGCATCGACTATAATATTTTCTGAAATATAACAACAAACCGGGTCTGTCAAAATATGAATGGGCATTTTTCAAAATGAACAAAAAATACCGCAGGTTACAAAAAGTCCTTTGGTTGTTTATAAAGTAACCGCGGCAAGATATAAAAGGTAAAACTACAGAGGTTGCTAAGCATATAGGTTGGGTGAACTTAAAGATGGGGAGCGAGGTATACAAAAGAGAAAACTGGGCATAATGCATGTGCGTAAAGTGTCGTCTCAGATTAGCCTGTGCAGTCCGCACATGCTAATCAGGGCCGACACTTTCCGCCTAAATTTTGGATTTTTGCTAAGAAGAGACTTTATTTAAACGAAAAATGTCATAAAAGCGGAAAGTGTCGTCCCTGATTAGACTGTGCGGACTGCACAGGCTAATCTGAGACGACACTTTACGCACATCCAATATGCCCAGTTTTCTCAGAACACGACTCAAAATGTTACCATGTCTCGCTTTGAGATTTTCCAGAGCCTCTTGAGTTCCGAAAACTGCTGAAACATCCCTTTCAACGACACAATAACGATGCTCGCAAGGATACACTGCAAGAAAAAAGTACAAAACACATGAGCGTGTGTGTAATCAAAGCGCTAAAAGCATCTTAGGTCTTCGATCAGGAGTCAATTCCAACAAGAAGAGATTGTGTTTTGTCCATAATCAAAGCGCCGATAGCATCAAATAACTAATGTGAATCTATTGGGACGTTTATGAGGTCTATAAGCGTCGATAAACTGATTTGCGGAATTACATCGTCGTTATCTATTATGCATCATCCTAGTGCCGAGAGCGGATATAGAATGTAGGGCTGTTGATTGATTTTAACATATTTCGAATCAAATAAATGTATGCAATATAAGTGTTCACTCTACTTGTTTTGATACTGTTTACCTGGCCAGAATGACGACGAAATGCTATCGACTATTGCTGCTCCTAGCCTTCGGAATTAAGTCGTCAATCGATATAAGTATGTAGTTGTTCTACTTAAGATTTTCGCATTCCACCCATCAAACAATTCAATCTCGCATAGATTATAGATATGCGTATTACCTCCGGAAGGGCTTCGAAACAAGGGACCAACGTACAATAAGACGACCAGGACCACAGCCGAGGACACCAACCCGACCACCTGGCAATGGAAATACATGGAAATTTCTGGACATACATGGAAATACGTGGACATACGTGGAAATACATGGACATACATGGAAATTATGCCGATCAAAAGACGTTCATGAGTAGCACCGAGCAGTTTTCGGTATAGCAAATTATTTAAATAGATCAGTTAATTAAAGTAAATACAATTTACCAGTTGATCCGAACACATTCTTACGAAAAACTTTATCAACGAATAGAATATTTCATTTTTATTTCAACGTTGAAAAAAAGTATATTAAATCCGCAAAAAGATATGTTTTAGTTCATTATCAAGAAGATAAAGGAAATACACGTATACAAGATCACTGCATGTACGGTACTCAAAAACACCCGTTCAAACGGTTATTTAACCCATTTATGCCTAGCGTCTAGAAAAAAGGCATTGGCAAACAGCGTAGATCCAGATGAGACGCCGCACGATTCGGCGTCTCATCAGGGTCTGCGCTGTTTGCTTTAATGAATTTCAGTAAGAAAAATTCTAAATATACAAATAAATATACTAGGCATCCCTAATTTTGGCAATAAATTGATCCAATTTAGAAGGATGGGAGAGTCCACTAGGCATAAATGGGTTAAACGTGACGTGTCAGCTTTGATAGTTATAACAATAAGCAGCATTGATACTATTACAATACAATTAAACAGAGCATGCTTATATGTTTAAATCAGGATATTGCAACTTAAAAATTGACATTCAATCGTAAAGCGGACGTTTTATAGCCAAAAATAAATATTTTCCAAATGTTAGAAAATGCATGAACGCAATAAGAATCAACATAAGAAAACAAAAACAAAATCGCGTTAACAAGTTTGTTAAATAAGATACTGTTTGCTTCATTTGTAAATACAAACATAAACATTGTGAGGACGAAATTAAAGCTAGATTACAGAGCGTAAACATACTTTTTGGTTATTTATGGGCATTTTAATTTTTTACAAATGGCACTTTGTACCCATTAATAAATATTATATCTAAGCGTATCAAACTAAAATGCCAATTTGCTCACAATAATTATAATCAAGGATTTTCACATTTGAAATTTGGAAACATTTTTCTGTAAATCTTAGATGACTCGACGGGCACATAGGAACGCATGCACATTCTAACAACATCTCTGATTGGTCAAATGATGCCGAAGAAATCTTTACCGATCTTCGCTCTCCCATTAGAGCAAATTGGCATCTAGCAGATAGATCATCAGTCAAAGCAACAGAACAAAACATTCGGTTCAAAATGCATAAAAAATAAACTTGTGCATGTTTATGTCAGTTTATGGTCATGCTTTTATCTGACAATTCAAAGTCGAGTTCACTTTTTATTGTTATGATTATTTCATTTTATTTTTAAATTAAATTTCTGTTTAAATGTTGCATTTTGTATGTGCTATTTTGACGCACTTTCTTCAATAGATTGTATAGACACTTTTTTCATTCTATTGACCAAACAGAGATATCGCTTAGTGCATACGAACCTGGGTTTTCCCGCCGAGTGATTCTAGAACCAATGTATTCGAAATAGACCCAGTGCAGATCAAAGCATTAAAGAACGAGCCCATGAGGTTGCAAGCACCGAGTGCGAACATTTCCTGCAACATAAACACATTTCAAAAAGTTATCTAACTTGTTGTGGAGCCGATGTTTTCAAGGCGTGTGTCCCGTGACGTGGGTCTTCACATATCACGTGGATAACACACATTGATTTGTTCATTTGAGATTGTCGTTTTCATGTGAATTTACATTCAAACTAAGTGGTATAACACTTTAGTATACATAGCTTTAGAAAGTAAACGTTTGCATTTATTCTTCTAGTTCAAAATATACTTTTTCAAGTGAGTTTTAACCCCAAAATTTTGCAGTTTATTCAGAATGTTCACATTCTCAATGTATACACGACGAAGTTTGATAGGCTAAGTTTGAATGTACAAACACATGATCGACGCCTCAAATTGGCGTGGACATTTAATCGGTCCAGGGAATAAAGGGGGAGGAGTGGATTCGGGAGGGGGCTACCTGAGTCTTCCCGCCGGCCGTTTCCTGTACAAGACTCCTGGAAAGCGAGGCTGCAGAAACGTAGGAGGAGAAAAACGAGCTCACAAAGTTGGACACGCCATTAGCAATCAGCTCCTGAAAGTCAAATACTGCTTCACAACTCCGGAGCACCATACGCACCGTTGTCGCACCGTGCGGAAGTGTCAATGCAAAGTGACGTCAAGTCTGTATATTTGGATTTAACGTGGATGTTATGGGTAGATTGCGGATATTAGTATTATGAAATTAATATACATGTATCATGTTATAACATCAACACAGTTTATGGCTTCCTTATTGGGATGCCCAAAATGAATTGAAACGATGTTACAGCGAATGATATTGCTGTACACAAACAATTGAGAAAAATATTAAAATGTCCAAAACAAATTGAAAACGAGGCTTTTATACGAACCTGGTTGGCATTGACCCTATAACCATGACGATCAGCCAGAATCTTTGCCATTGAGTAGGATATTGCGAACGCGATGAAACCTATGGTGATACCGTCTGCGAGTACTTCCGGTATGTAGCGGAAGTAAGTAACTTCCGGCATTGGAAGCCTAAAAGTTGTCGAAAGAAAACTTTAATATGTGACGCTTAAGATTCTGATGAGATTTTTAGACTCTAAATCCGTAAAAAAAACAGCAGTCAGTGTACGTATGTTGGCCACACATACCTGCATATTCAGTCATGAGGAAGGAATAGAATAAAACAATTATTGGTTTCATTTTCTTTAATAAAAATAATTGAACGGTCCAATCTGTTTAATAAACATTGAAGCCCTACAGAACCAGTTATTAATTTCCGTTGTTTACATATTTATTTATATATATATGTATTTATTAAAAATATCTTTGTTTTCGATGCTGACTTTTCTGACGGGTTAATACAAACACTTGTAATATTATTATGATTGTCCGCCAGGTGATTGTAGAAGTTTAGCATATCTACGAATGAATTATTTTTCGTGGTCTCTTACCCGGATGGTATCTTTCCGACAACCGAGACATCAAAGTCCCTGCCTAGTTTTGTGTAGTAGGACACTATAGTGCTGATCATAATCTGAAAATAGTCCGGTAAATGTTAACATGCGTTAAAAAGTGTTTGCATTCACTAACCTGTTCGACCTTTTTGTGCCGAAGCTTTAAATATGTTTGGTTTTAAATGCGAATTTTGCTTTATTACGAAACATAAGGTATTTTCCACTTAAATACGGATGTTTAATAGTAGAACCTTGCAAACATTTATTTAACATTTTGTCTTAAATAAATTGTAGTAATTGTTTAGTTTGTTAAGCGAACATGACCATAATTAAGCAAAAATACATGAAAACTTTATGAGGCATACCAAAACAACGTCTAGAGTCAGGACAAAAAGTTAGAGTAGGTCGGTGTAGTGGAAACAAGCAACTATTTTAGGCCTTACTAGAATGGTTTCAAGCCATCATCGTCTTATCAGTACTTACCACAACCAGCTCGATGGGCACGGGCATGATGAGGTGTGGCTGGCAATCCTTGTTGCTGTTCACACCCTCCTTGATTAGAACCAGCACGAGGATGCACGTCACTGACGCCGTGAACGTCACCATATTCGTGTGACGTAAATTCACGAAGACGTCCGCGTAAAACTGAGGTAAAAGAAAAGCATAACTAGAGCTTTGTCATAAACATGAATTATATAAGGCAATGTTTTGTCAGCTATTTACAAAAGCAAATAACTCAATAATGTGCCAATGACCGTGATTGAAAAGTGTCTACATTCATAGCGATGACATGTTTATTTCAATGTAATGGCATCAGGAATGTGGAGGTAGTTGGCTTCAGAATCTTATAACATAATAACTCGACGGATAAAACACCGACATAGTAACTAAAATAAACCCCCTATCGAAAACTTCGTTTGTGGTGGTATACATTTATCAGGGAATGTGAGATATTGTACAGATTTCGAATTTTACTCAACTAACTCATGTTGCCACTTTTGCGATCAAGTAGGTCTACTAGAAAATTTATTATAATTAAAACAATGTTGATGATTCTAGAATATTTCTTACTTTTGGTAGGCTTTCAACCTTACCGGTAATTCAAAAAGGTTCAGAGGTTTTTATGTTTTCACGAGTGACGCAGCGATTTGATTGCTAAGACTTGAACTGGAGAATTTCGCCCATACGCCCTAATAAATCGTAATGACGTCAAATTACTGACATCACCGTGAAGTATTAATTATTATTTTTCACAATATGGAATAGTGAATAACCAGCTTAAAATATTTAATATGCCCCTTTAAACCATATTAAAACATACAATTAAACTGCATTACTGCTTTCGTATGATCTATAAAAGACGTAAACAAATGTGAATCTTCAAATGAAAAAACAACAACTATGATTGCTGCTTAAACGAAAAATGGAATCCTTATAACATGGATAAACATTAATTTATTACAATGTATGTTATTTTTTGTATAAAAACACAAAATAGGTCATTCTAATGACACACAACTGAAAATAAATAATGTAAACATTAAAACAGCGGATAAAATGGATTATTAGTTTCATTTCATGTGACGTACAGTGTTTAAGTATAAACGTGGTTAAATGTATATGCGGAAAGTGTCGTCCGCACAGGCTTGTCCGGGACAGGGAAAGTTTCGTCCGCACAGGCTTTTCCGGGACGATATTTTACGCTCATGCATTAACCATCGTTATATCAGAGCGCGGAGATGGAATTCAAAGAGAACTTATTAGGTCGGCGCCTTTATAAGGTCGGTTAGTTTTGTAGACATAAAAACATATTATGTATTGTGGCTCTATACCGACTTTTGGTTACAGTTTAGTGACTTTAACTGCCGATTTATCACAATTAAGGTTAGACGGACAAAACGTCCGTATTGCAGTCGTACTGATAATACATCAATATCTCAACTTTCCATTCATGAAATACTGTACAATTATTTATATTTCTCGGCATTAAATTTCGTTGTTGATTTTTTTGAAACGTACATTCGTGGATTTATGATTTTGGATAAAAATAGAGAACTTTGCGTCGGTCATTTTGTGTTTATTTTTAATTCGTGGATCGGTCTGAGCACGAAATCCACGAACATTAAAGTCCCACGAATAAAAAGGATTTTACAGCATTCACCTTTATCGGATGAATCTTTTACTGAATATGTGTTGGAGCACAGTCAGTTCATCTATACAAACTTACATGTTAAAACTCGTGGAATTGTATTGTTCTAATTAATCAGAACCTTCATGTATTAAAGCAAACAAAAGTTGTCACTTGTGACGCACCTTATTTAAAATAAAACTCTCTAAATAATGGGATAAAACACGTATGCGTTTACGTCCCCCCCCCCCCCCCCCCCCAATATTTTGGTATAAACAATAAGACATAATTCGGATATTCATTGGGGACATTTCAAACTTTTAGAAAAGAATAAAACAATTGAAGCTTTTTCTTAAAAAACTAGACTTAATCCGTGTGGAGATGAATACATCTTTGTAGATAATGATGAAAAAGAAGTAGAGAAAAGGGTGTTGATAAAATGATCTAGCATGATTGTGGCCATACAATTTGGCGCAATACCCTCATCAGAAGGTGTTTGGAGGAAAAGGATGCGTTGTCTTCCCAGATTTACTTGTGCAGTCTGAATTGTCTTATCTGCGGTAATACTTTATGCACATGCATTAAGACCAGTTTTCGTATAACAATGGTCAATTTTTAATTTCGTTGTCAACATATACACGAAATAAAATCCGAATGCACCAATCGTTGTCAACATATAAACGAAATAAAATCAGAATGAACTAATCGTTGTCAACATATATGCATATACACATGTAAAAGATGTAATATTTTTACTCACATAAATCAATGCCAATGGTCCGTAATATTTCTTTATGTGCAGCCCAAACACGTGTTCGATCTGACTGGAGAACACGTGTATAGATGCGCCCGTCGTGAAGCCGCTGATGAACGGGTCGGACATGAATGAGGCCATGAAACCCAGCCGCGTCACGCCCATCAGTAGCTGTGAGTATGAATACATGTACATCTTTGTTGATAATGATGAAAAAGAAGTAGAGAAAAGGGGCGAGGATAAAATAATATAGCATGATTGTTGCAAAACAATAGGCGCGTAAGTTCGTCCCCCCCTCCCCATCAGAAGGCGTTTAGAGGAAAAAGAATGCGTTGAGTGTAGAAGAAGATAACGAAAGGAGCAGACATGACTGTGTTAGGAAAAATCCATTAAGAAATGTGCCAGGGTTTTTAAGTCTTCGGAGGTTTCTTATTCATTTCTGTTAACATATAAGTACTAAGAACTTAAACATGTATAAGATGTTAACAGCATTTACATTAACAGAAACATAACGCAGTGTATATCATTCAGGAAATTCAAAGTGTTACTAAAGTACAGCTTAAGTTAAGATTGCGTGTGCGACATTGTGAAATGCGGAGCCTTCTCTGACCTGAACTACTCCGACGACAAAGGTCAAGGACAAAGCGAAGCCCAGTTTAATGGGATTTGCGTAACCGTCCGTCTGTACGAGCGGCTCAATCTGTGGAATGGGCATCAATGTGGTCGCGTTGCTTAGCAGCCCGGTTGCTAGGGAGGTGAAGTTCGAGGTCCCATCCGCGTTCAGAATTTTGTGTCCGACGTGCGAGTTGTAGCCCTTGGTGACCACTTGACCTACCATAAGGCTGATAACCGCAAATGTGCCTGAAAACATATTTTTTTGCATTAACAGAAGTTACATAGCATTGCTAAATTATATTTGTATCGTTGTAATGCATTTCATTGCATTTTGCTATATTACATGGTTATTGTACTGAATTCTGAATTTCTTAAAAATCATTTGTATTGCATGGATTGATAGTATATTTAAATAGTGTTGTGAAAGATGCATGGCATGATATAATGATACATTGCACCGTAAAATACATGTATTGTTTGTCAATCGGTTCGTGAACATAAAATTGCGTGATGTAACACTTCACTGTACTGCATCGAATACAGTTCTTCTGTTGGGATAAGATCGCCTGTTCAATGATTCAAACTATATACCGATAGATTGGCCGATACAACTAATGTGCTATCAGATTTCTTTATGACATTAATTCCATTTAAGAAAAAAGTAATATATTGTAGGGAAATGTACATATAACATGGAATGGAGTGAGTACCAGTTAGGTTTTAATTTCATGTGCAACGGAGGTGTGCCTTACCCACTGAAATGTGTCTAGAAGAACCGAAGAAGAAGTAGAGAAATACGGGAAAGAACGACGTGTAGAGGCCATAGATAGGCGGAAGCTGAGCTAGAAACCCGTAGGCCATGCCTGCAATAAACCACGTCATAGTGACGTCAAAACAACAACAACAACAACACAACATAAATTAGCCGACCTTCTCAAGGCGGTTACCTTCCTATCGGTAAACAATACAAACACAAGCATCAGTTTGGTTACTCCATTTATGTAACAATTTAAAAAAGTTGCCTAACAGTCAGTATGTTTCTACACATCCAAAATGGTGCTTCACATCCAATATGTATCTCAAACCGTATGGAATATGAAAGATTCTAAATACTGAAATATTCTATCAAAATAATATTGCTGACATTGACTCATCAAAGGAGTCGGCGCTTAGTACCTATATGTCTTCCAAAATTGCATCACAACTTAACGTTGTATTCCGATTTTGATAAGATGGGACCATGCATGCAATACTTACCTTGTGGGATGTGCATGATCCCAACTGTCAGGCCGGCAACGACATCTTGAAGCAGGTTACGCTTTATGCTGTACCGGCGCATGATGCGAATAAAGGGAAACAACTCGTGCATAAATGTGCTGCCACACTCGCGGGAACATTTGTTGTTGGGGCAACATTTTCTATAAAGAAACCGTGAATTTTTAATTAAATAATTTGTAATCAAGGAATACCACTATCATGGCTTTAATAATACCCACCCATTTAAACAAAAATATATGAGTCGCGTTCTGAGAAAACTTGGCATAATGCTTGTGCGTAAAGTCCGCACAGGCTTATCAGAGACGACACTTTCCGCTTTTATGATATTTTTCGTTTTAATGAAGTATCTTCTTAGCAAAAATCCAATTAGGCGGAAAGAGTCGTCGCTGATAAGCCTGTGCGGACTGCACAGGCTAATCTGGCACGACACTTTACGCACATGCATTATGCCCAGTTTTCTCAGAACTCGACTTATATATGTGCAGAAACCAAACATTGACATTTTAACTGAAAGTACTGATCTATAAGTCGAGAAGACTGCCAAATCAGAAAACTCAACTACCAAGAAGCAGGATCAACAGGGTTTTCAGGTGTTTACACACGGGCTGGACAGAATTGTAAACACACCTTAAAGAATTTTATTTTTGCAAATATCTCAAGTTATTGAAATACATTTGCAAAAATCTTTGGTGCATACACGACAGTTTAAATAATGCACACATAAAAACAGTCTGAAGTTCAGCACTGCAGTCCACATGATAAAAATTTCGCGAATTTTTTCACAATGCTTCACGTAAAAATGGAAACGTATACCGCGATCTAATGGAGGAAATTCTATTACAACAAAATCGTGGCAATATTCGCTTTTCAATTGAGTATAGAATTAAAGCAACTTTGTAAGTCTAGTTTAAAGATATCAAATATATTTTAATGCTTAATATTCATTTAAGTCGTTTTGCGGCTATCAAAAATAAAACAACACTTACTTCGTTTCATGCAGCAAAGTCTTCGTGTGTTCCTTCAGGTGCAAGGTGCTTTCGATCCCCTCCCGTAGTTTCTGTTGAGAGGCGTTCAACATGGCCACTCGGTAGCGCCGCTTTTTTGTCTTCGAGAGAAGCTGTTCTCGCAATTCCCTGTTGATTTGAGACATTTCACGTACTTTATATCAGCAGCTGTCACTCCTTCCGTATTAACCTTTTAACTGCCCCTTTCAGATTTTTGTTATTTCTCGCTACTTTTAAGTTTGCCAGCACGTCTTGTTTATTCTGTTTTCTTATTTTATGCTATGACGTTTACAATTTTCAATCTCACGATCGTTATTTTAATCGTCACGTTTAAACATTTTAAAACGGATTTTTCGTCATTGTTCTTCTTTTGTGTTAATCAGTTTTAAAATCGAATTACGTGAATATTATAAATGACGATAAGTGATGTCAATAACATTTTTATTTCTCGAAAAAGACGCGTTTTTAAAGAAGTATTGTCCCTTTTTAAAGTTCCTGAGTGTCTTCAGCTATTAAAATACTCTCAGCACTTTCAAATAAATACTCTATAAATACCACCAAATATTGAAATGTAAGCTTCAACCAAGTTAAGCACATAAATATCACCATTGTGACATCTCTTAACTCATCACAAAATATTCGTGAACACTGTATTTTGCACCACGTATAATATAACAATTCCAACGAATAATATTTTATATTTCCAATTTCATGCTAAACTATATTTATAACCCCGGTTTATAACAACACTTTGAACACAGTTCAAACGCTTTTAGGTGTTGATAATGTAGCTTAGTTTTATTTATTTCAGCATCTAAGATATTTTCGAACAACCACCAAATGATAAATTGTCCATTTGCACAGTGCGGGCATTGTTTTAAGTCTTGTCTAATGGCTTTGATTGACAGCTCCTATCAGTTTCAAATTTGTAATCGATAATAAGGTAACATATCACTAAAAAATTTTCATTGTGTGTTTTAGCCCCAGGTAATGCCGCAACACATGAGAAACATGAGTTTAATTTATTATAGGACATTGACAGACGAACATAGTGTTACGTAAAGTACTGGATGTTTGACGATTTTAACACTAAAAAGCGTTCCAGCAAATTTGTGAAACTTTCGGTTATTTGTGTGATTTCACACAAAAAACAATTATAGAAGTAGAAATAAACGCAAATCTTACCATCAAAGAATACTCAGGCAAACACTTATCGGGCTGTATAATTTAAAAACACTTAGTTGACTCTATACTGTTCGATCTTGTATCACTTATAGAAGTAGAAGTACGTGCCAATATCGCTAATATAGAATACATATACCAACACTTATTGGGCTTAGGTACTTTAAGAACATGTATCGTGCAAAAATACATTAGGCTGATTCATGTAAGACCATTTATTAGGATGACAATACAAGACCGTGTATTGTGCTAGGTAATTCAATAATATTTATTAGGCTGATTTATGTAATACCATTTATTGGGCACGGCAATCTAAGAACATTTATTGAAAAATACAAAAAACTAATTAATTTTACCTTAAAGTATCATGTTTTGAAATATTTTTTTTTATTTAGACAGACTGACTTCTTGAATGAGTGGATTGGTAGGCTGGGCGTTTAATGGGCGTTTGAATGGATGGATGAATACCTAATAGATAGTGAATTAATTATTTCATAGACGAATGAATGAAATAACGCTTGCATCGCGCAATTAATCTGTCAGTCAATAAATACTCCAAACAATCAACAAGAAATTAATTAATAAGTGACTTAGTGAGTTAACACAAATAAATAAATAAACACACACACATACAAAAAAATAAGGAAATACATTTCACGAAATTGTTCTATTCTGTCAATTACAACGTGTCAATCATTGTGTCAATAACATGTGTCAGTCACTGCTTGACATGTGATGTCGGGTGATGGTCGTACGGACGACTTTCGGACGGTGCCCGTTACAACTGACACGCAATATTTCAATTTCTAAAGACGTCACAATTTGATAAACGAGGAAGAAAAAAATAAGTTGTGTACATCTACCAGCATCTCCCCCAAAACAGGTAAGGTAGCTCGGCCAAACGTTTTGTTTCGTTTAAATGTCTTTACTTCTGTAATGTTAATTCCCACCAAAATGAGGATGTTCAATGACATAAATGTTATAAATCTCGTTGCAACGTATCTTTCTTGAAACGTAAAATTTAATTTATATAATATTTCATTTTAATCGAATATAGCAAAAAGGGCCGGCCCAAATATAAGGGTCGGTTAGGTTAGTGGAAACACACATTTTTACGCGTTTCAGACATTTCTTATGTTAATATTAAATACATGTATAAGATATCGCAAAACGCCCTGACATCAACTTAAACTTTCCGAAATTTCGACACGTAGAAAAACACAGAATTTCCTTTATAAACGTGTACTCGGAGCTTTATCGTGATCCAATTAGAAAAATGCGTGTGAATTAAATTTGGCTTCAATCCCCATAGACATCAGTTTGACTTTTAATTATATATTCTAGGGAAATCTTATTCTTATTCTTTACAACTGTTAAAAAAATAAACGGTAGTGTCCGCAATATACATAACACATAAATGTGCAGAAACTATGGATTCTAGTCCTGATTTTGAATAGGTACCTATGGATTCTAGTCCTGATCTTGAATAGGTACCTATGGATTCTAGTCCTGATCTTGAATAGGTACCTATCTTGAATGTATTCATTCACAGAATAAAAACGTGTTTTACTGTCGTAGTCAATATAAATCCGTGCTATCAATCTTTCCATTAAATAACCTTTTTTTACCTGCGCTTTGTTCTGTCAACAAATAATGACTAGATGCCACGGCTGCCATGGGTCGCTGCTTCCGGTGCAGTCTGCATGCCAAGGCTGCCATGGGTCGCTTCTTCCGGTGCAGTCTACTTGTCATTGCTGCCATTGGTTGCTGCTTCCGATGCAGTCTCACCTTAAGTGTAACGTCGAACTTTCGTCAATGCTGTCCGAAATAATGGCAGTCTGTTCTTATACAGAGGGCAGCAATTGCGCTTATTTCGGCGTTTCGAATGGACCCACGATCAAAAGCGTAGGTCTGATCGCAGTTCCTTATTCGGAAGCATTTATTTCGGACGATCGCATAATTGGGATTTTGTTTATTTGGGTGTGTTTTTTTCAGCATGATTATGTCTTATGGCTGCGATCTTTCACGGTATATTTTATTTGACAATAAACCCTTTAAAGTATTTTGAAGTCGATAATAAGGAACTGGCTTTTCATACTAAAAAATTAATTAAAAAGAACCAATGATACTACATATCAATTAGACTCATGGTCTATTTAGGTTGGAAAGTAAGTTAAAATACTTATAGCAAATACGTTTCTATTCTGTTGTCTAAATAATGACACAGTTTTGGATAATTAAAATCCTAATTAGATATGAACATACGCATTTCGCTAGTATACTTCACTATCTGCCACAAGCTTTTAAACTACACTTGGAGACTTTTCTAACGCAACACGTATGCAAATCAATTTAGCTCCATTATTTTAGAACGGATTTTGTTGAAATATGGACTCAGACTCCGAATAAAAATCTTAACTCATTACTAAGATATTCAAGTTTAAAAAGTGTTGCGTTAGAAAAGTCCATAATTGTATAGCTTAAATATTGAATATCACAATTTATCGTAACGTAGAGTGTCGTTATTGAATAAACCTCATAAATAATGATACAGATATGACTGTCGTGTTACATATTCAGAATTGAATAATTTGTCATGTGTCAAAAATTTTACGTTGTTTATGCTTGACTGATTTTTTACTGATAAAGTGTGAACTATCAGTGATTTAATCACAGTTTATATCATACTGCACGCACATTGTCGTGAATATAGGAATAAACCATATACACTTGTTTTTTTTTTCAATATTCTTATCGCATTTTTCCATGACGTCATAACATGTGCCAATCACGTAATAGAAACTTGCAGACGCGCGCTTTTTGTTAAAATCAAGCCTCTTTTGATTCCCCCATTACTGGGCAAGACTTTGTTGGTATTTTCCTGACAAAAATCGATGCAGTAAGTATATGTACCGTTTTTTGTTAAGAAAATTACACGATATGATAAGATGACTCATTGTATTAGTTATGGTATGGTGACCGATCTTTGCTTGTGTAAGTTTTGTAAACTGGTTTAAACACAAGTTAATGCATATGACTACACCTTGCTGTATGATAGCGATCGATAAACGTGGAATTGTTGACATGATCGAGTGTTCGGAAATACACCTGCTTAGTATAGGGTCTAATTCCGGACATATTTATCTTCCACATCTATCTAAAACAACTTTGAATATGTATATGTAGATCTAGTGCTCTGCTTATTTAATGATCTAGATCAATTTATGATTTGTGTATCCATGGCAACATGCACGAGGAGAGCAATCAGAGCTAGGAAATATACCCCGAAAACACTTGCAGAAGCCTCCAAACTGGTCCAGAATGGCACCATTTTGCTTAACTCAGCTTCCAAGTCCTAAGGCATACCTAAAAGCACTTTGCACGATTTTCTTAAGGTATTTGAGTTGTTAAGTAGATCTATGTGCATATCTATAGAAGTATATATAGCTTACATTTACATAATAATGATAATAATAAATGATATATTTCCTTTAACATCTTTGTGTAAATATACTTAAACTAAAGCCCGTTATTAAAATAGCCATATCTGGACATCAGATACCAGTCTGTTTATCTGTATAATAATCATAATCGTATAGACGGTTTACTTTTGGTTGTTTTGGCAGCTTCATCTATTTGTGTAAAAGATAAATAATAAAATAATGTATTTAAAGTGTGATTACTAGATCTAAATATTGCAGTTTTATATAAAAAAATAAAAAGTTTACACGATGTCAATTTTGTAATCTAGGGGAGGTACGCAACAAACCGACATGGGCCTAGAACTGTTCTTACTGAAGCTGAGGAAACTCGCCTCGCTGATTGAGTGTTGGAAATGTCAAGAATATGATATGGCCGTACAAGACAAGAACTGTATTTAACATTGAAGAAGATTCTTGACGACGATGGGCGCAAAACACCATTTAAAGATAACAAACCTGGAAAAGACTGGTACAACGTTTTTGCTAAACGGCATCCTTAGCTTGTAGAAAAAACGTGCGGAAATAGACTCCTATACTTACCATATTCAAGCTGCCGTAACATACGCTATGTAATGCACATAACTATAATGAACATAAGAAAATGTAGCCCATACTCTGGTAAAATTGATATGCATACATAGTCCCGAAATACACTCATATGATCGGCGCTAGTAAGAATCTCGCTTAAGTGTTCGGAAATACCCTCCTCCGCTCTAACTTATGTTTTTGAACGTATCTATGTTTAAGCTGTTAGTTGTTTAATCTTATTAGCTGTTTCTTTTCTGGAATTATTGGAAACGATTGGGTTATTTAATCAAGCACTCCACATTGTTCTGTACTGGAGACTGAGCGTAAGGTGTAGAATGGGGGCATATGTTTTAGATTCGATTGTGTTTTAACAAATAATGTCCGTCCGGTGTAGAAATGTGTGGTCACTGTTATTGTCTTTTCTGGACACGGTTGTTTCGGACAATAAAACACAATTACAAGGGCGTTATAAATAATGAAACACTGATTTGCAAAAGAAAGCGTTTATTGTGAAAAAAATAAAAACATAAATGATATTTTCGACTTGATCGTGTCTATCCAATAAAGACGCTGCGTATTTAGACTTACATCTGTTTTGAAACGTATTCGCAAATTAAAATATTAAACTTTTCAATTTAATTAACTCGTTTTTAACAAAAGGATATGATACTAACGTACTTAAAAAGAGGTGTTTGTTGGTTTTCGATTCACTATATCTTTCTTCTCTTAAAATTTGGAATCATTCAAGTGATATTATGGGCATTTTTCACTGTTGAACATAATTGCGTCTTTGTCTTTGTTTGTGTCGTATGAACAAATTGCATGAAAACTACATTTAGACTCACATCGTACATCGAATCATGAATTTCACGGGCGTCTGTCTATAACCCAATTTTAATATGCGTAAATAAATAAATACAAAAAATAAAATAACACATAACTATAAAAACAGGACTGAATGCCAAAAAGTTAACCTTAAGGTAGCGCACCCCTAATGATTTCCCGCGATTTATTTTACGATCATTGCCGATCTTCATTGATCGGTTATTTCCGAGAGATGCATTTTATTTTTTTCAAACTTCGAATTTTGATATATGGTTACGGTAATTCCTTAAGAATACATTATTTCACAATAAATATTGACTTTGATCCAAATATCATCTGAAAAATACGATTTCGCGATTTCTTCAAAGATCGAAGAGCCTTTTTACCTGTTAACTTATAAATACATAATTTAAGCTTGCATTAATGTGAAGTTGTCGTGGCCGAGTGGTTGAGGCGATGGACTTGAAATCTTTTGGGATCTTCCCGCGCAGGTTCGAATCCTGCCGACATCGCATAATTTTTTGCGACGCGTTTTATTTCTTTTCTAACGTAATTTGATTTAATATAGCATATAAGCTATGTTTATTGTGAAATCTATTGAAATTTTTATGCACATCCTTCATTTTTTTTTAATTAAAACAACGTTATGGCTAAATTGGGTGATTTACTGCTGAAAATACGAATGATGCGTGTTGCATTTTTATTTTTATTAAAAAAATAAACGGTAAATCTGTCTATTTCTTGGTATTTTTGCTGTATATAGCGTTTCTATAAAAGCTAAGTTTAAAATATAACTTAAATGATACTATTTTGAATTTTATGACACTTTGTTTTTAACCGACCCAATTTTTACTTGGCTGAAATCACTTACAGTTCATGGCGCTCTTCTATAGATAAAAATTTGTAAAAAATAAATGTCTGTAAAAGAATACTTATTTCATCTTGTTTAAACTTTGAACACCTTTACTGCATCTGTACACACCAACTGCATGCCCATATTTGGAAATTTGAATGAATTATGGAACTTGTATATACCCCAGGGGTGAAAATAAACTGGTAAAAACCGAGCGTGGGGGTGCTTTTTAAAAAATCGGTATATTTTTTTAAAAAGCATGGAAAGCCTACTTACAAATTTGCATGTAGTTCAGTGAAATGATGCTGATTAAGAAAATAATTATGTAGATTATATTTGGATATGTGCCCATTAGGGGTGCGCTACCTTAATTTTTACAATTTCATCAATATCATATACACTGCGGGCGCCAGTCTAAAGCACATGGCATAAATCAGCGTGAAGTTGTTTCCTGTGGCTGCAGGTTTTTACAAGACAATGGTTTTATTGTGCATTCGCACTGGATAATCTTTAACTCATTGTTGTGAATGTAACGTAACGTTATTAGCCGCGCCGCGCTTATGTGTATTACGTCCCTGACGTCACGCCATATTTGTTGTTGTTTATATACGTCATTGTTTATATTTGAATCTGAAGTAAAAGGAAGAACCTGAACACACAACGCTTTGTACCTCTATTATCCCACACGATCGCGATATTGGTGCCGTGACAAAAAAATGAATCTACAGAGAATACAGATACAGAGAGAGGGTCACCGCCGTTTCATTGAGAAATATTTGGAGAAAATCGAACAATCTAAGGAGAACGATTCATTGACCGATTTTCACGCTATTCTCAACGCTATTGAAGCGAAAGTCACGATTCTAGAGACACTGAATGAGAAAATACTTTCACAGACGGAGATAGAGGGATTGGAGGAAGAAATATTTCAAACAGACACGTATTCAGCGGAACTGGATATCCAGCTGTGTCGCTTACAAGCTTTCCGAGATCAACAGGAGAAGAGAGCAGCCCCGCATACTACCGATCTACCACGAGATGACCAGAGAAATTCAAGTAATCAGCAGCGCAACAACAATGGTTTGAACCCAGAGGCTTCTTCTTTCTTTCCCGACAGAACTGTGACGTCAGGAAGTGTGGCGGCGAACTCTAACAGCCCGGCTCCCGGCGATGTTGTACTGAAGATAGGAAACGTGAACGCCACGAACATCAGCCACAACGAGGCCCAGGAGGTGGTCTGCGGGGCCACAAACATCCTGCAACTCACAATCAAGAAAGGTCCCGGAAAAAGCGCCTCTATGTCACCCACGCCCATCGGGTCCGGTCAGTTTTCGACCCCTCTGGAGAAACGTGATAAATACTCTACACTTCCAGATTATCGTATCGGAACTGGGTACCAAGCACTTAATCATGTATCTAGTGGATATAATAACGGCCAAGAAAGTAGTGCATATGACATGCGTCAGTTGGAACAAACTCCGCCAATGTCTGGGCAACAATCACAACAGAATAAGTACCCTTATAAGTCGACATCTGGTATTCAGTTACAGTTGAATCCACCAACTCAAATTGATATACGAAATGACAACAGCCCACAGCATCCACGTGCTCAAAGGCAGACGTCGTCCGGAAGTCAGCCAGTTGGTAATATGTACGACGCGACAATTAGCCCTGGCTTTCAGTCCTGCTCTTACATGTCAGACGAACCTCCGCCTACCCCACCCCCACCTGACATATCAACCGACTCGTTCCTTCAAGCGTTCCGGAGATTTGCCAGCCGGAAGTCGTTGCCCACGGTGATGGTATTAGACAATGCTACGACTTATATTGCTGCTTCCAATCACCTTAAGAAGCTATTCAACTACCAAGTCGTACAAGAAGGACTTAGCAGAAATGGAACAGAGTGGCGATTTATTCCCAAAACGAACAACGTGGAATAACAAATAGACCAATAGTGAAACTCTATCCATTAGAAACAGCCAGTGATGTTGAATAGAGAACATTTAAGTATTAAAAGTTAAACGCGCAAATTGTGATTGAAATACCGAAATAGACAGTTGAGTGTACATGTAATTGAAATACGAGAGACACTTATTAAATTGTTGTTAAGAAACTTAGTGATAAACATTTGATATTCATTTCAAATTAATGTGTATACTCGTGATCAACTTAGTGTTTCTGCAATCTTACGATTGTCACGAATGATTCAGGATTTCATAAGTAATGATACATATTCTCCTCTGATTGTTAATAATTGTCACTTTTCGCGGCCCCCAGAATGTTGTGAATGTAACGTAACGTTATTAGCCGCGCCGCGCTTATGTGTATTACGTCCCTGACGTCACGCCATATTTGTTGTTGTTTATATACGTCATTGTTTATATTTGAATCTGAAGTAAAAGGAAGAACCTGAACACACAACGCTTTGTACCTCTATTATCCCACACGATCGCGATACTCATATCTGTATACACCCCTTAAGAAGTCATACGACCAACTTTCACAGTTGTAATCTACATGCATAGGTGATTAGGTTTATAGCGTTCTATTTTAATTTTATTTTCTCTCTGACAGGCGTTTCTTGTTTTTGTTGTTGTTTTTTTGCAGTCACATAAACGACCAAGCAATGTAATATGGAACTTTTACACCCATAATTGCTGCTTCTTCCTGTATTTTCGCGATGATGATCTGAATTATTAACTCTATGATGCTATATCCCTAAATATTTTTTTATAAAGAAGGAATGTAGTGACACTTGTTCGTAGTTTTATTTCATCGTTCCTCAAAAAGTTGTAGCTCTGTTGCTCTTGTCTCTTTCCTACCATTGAGAAATTAAGTGGTAATTAAATTGAATGCGTTTTTATTCCCTTTTATTATTGTTTAATTTGAGTTACAATGCTATGAGGTTAAATTTTATTTACACTTAAATGTATCATGAATATTGCTGGGCCAAATGTGAGGTTGAGCGCTCTAAAACCGGTTTGAACTCCCAATGCTTTGCATTGACCGTTCCAAGGCGGTGACCCCAGCTTTATTCATTTATGTGTTATGTATGTTGTTTTGTATTGTGCTGTTTTGTGCTGTTTTGTGCTGTTTGGGCAATTGGTCACTTGCCTTGCCTTAAATAAAGGACCAACTAATTGTGTATAATGAGAATTCAATACTGCTCCAGCTGGAGTTTCACTTCTTTATATTGAGAATCATTATTGTTGTTTTTTTATATTATGTTCACATTTATAACATAAATTAATTATAAAAGTGTTAGAAACGTCAGGTTAATGTATCCGAGCTCTTTTTTCCATGGACAAATACTACACATCGATTCTTACGTAGCAAAATTGAATGCAAACACTTTTCTCTGTAATCAGGGATTTTGTTAACTGCCTCTAAATATGGCGTATTTGGGTCTAACGATTAGTTTATAAAAATAATCATTATTTGAAAAACAACAACAACAATATAACTAATCGAAATCTAAACGATGTTCAACAATCATAATGCACATGCACAGCTTCATATCATAATGGACAATTCATTCGAATTTGAATGTTGCATGAAGTGTGTTTCCTGGATAATTCAGTCGAATTTGAATGTTGCATGAAGTGTGTGTCCTGGACAATTCATTCGAATTTGAATGTTGCATGAAGTGTGTTTCCTGGATAATTCAGTCGAATTTGAATGTTGCATGAAGTGTGTGTCCTGGACAATTCATTCGAGTATGAATGTTGCATGAAGTGTGTGTCCTGGACAATTCATTCGAGTTTGAATGTTGCATGAAGTGTGTTTCCTGTACAATTCATTCGAGTTTGAATGTTGCATGAAGTGAGTATCCTGGACAATTTATTCGAGTTTTAATGTTGCATGAAGTGTGTATCCTGTACAATTCATTCCAGTTTGAATGTTGCATGAAGTGTGTGTCCTGGACAATTTATTCGAGTTTGAATGTTGCATGAAGTGTGTGTCCTGTACAATTCATTCGAATTTGAATGTTGCATGAATTGTGTATCCTGTACAATTCATTCGAGTTTGAATGTTGCATGAAGTGTGTGTCCTGGACAATTCATTCGAGTTTGAATGTTGCATGAAGTGTGTATCCTGGACAACTCATTCGAATTTGAATGTTGCATGAAGGGTGTGTCCTGGACAATTCATTCGAGTTTGAATGTTGCATGAAGTGTGTATTCTGGACAATTCATTCGAATTTGAATGTTGCATGAAGTGTGTATCCTGTACAATTCATTCAAGTTTTAATGCTGCATGAAGTGTGTGTCCTGTACAATTCATTCGAGTTTGAATGTTGCATGAAGTGTGTGTCCTTGACAATTCATTCGAATTTGAATGTTGCATGAAGTGTGTGTCCTGGACAATTCATTCGAATTTGAATGTTGCATGAAGTGTGTGTCCTGTACAATTCATTCGAATTTGTATGTTGCATGAAGTGTGTATCCTGGACAATTTATTCGAATTTGTATGTTGCATGAAGTGTGTATCCTGGACAATTTATTCGAATTTGAATGTTGCATGAAGTGTGTATCCTGTACAGTTCATTCGAGTTTGAATGTTGCATGAAGTGTGTGTCCTGGACAATTTATTCGAATTTGAATGTTGCATGAAGCGTGTGTACTGGACAATTCATTCAAGTTTGAATGTTGCATGACGTGTGTGTCCTGTACAATTCATTCGAGTTTGAATGTTGCATGAAGTGTGTATCCTGTTCAATTCATTCGAATTTGAATGTTGCATGAAGTGTGTATCCTGTAGAATTCATTCGAGTTTGAATATTGCATGAAGTGGGTGTCCTGGACAATTCATTCGAATTTGAATGTTGCATGAAGTGTTTGTCCTGGACAATTCATTCGAGTTTGAATGTTGCATGAAGTGTGTGTCTTATACAATTCATTCGAGTTTGAATGTTGCATGAAGTGTGTGTCCTGTACAATTCATTTGAGTTTGAATGTTGCATGAAGTGTGTATCCTGTACAATTTATTCGAGTTTGAATGTTGCATGAAATGTGTATCCTGTAAAATTCATTCGAGTTTGAATGTTGCATGAAGTGTGTGTCCTGAACAATTTATTCGAGTTTGAATGTTGCATGAAGTGTGTGTCCTGTACAATTCATTTGAGTTTGAATGTTGCATGAAGTGTGTATCCTGTACAATTCATTCGAGTTTGAATGTTACATGAAGTGTGCGTCTTGGACAATTCATTTGAGTTTGAATGTTGCATGAAGTGTGTGTACTGGACAATTCATTCGAATTTGAATGTTGCAAAAAGTGTGTTTCCTGGACAATTCATTCGAATTTGAATGTTGCAAAAAGTGTGTTTCCTGGACAATTCATTCGAATTTGAATGTTGCATGAAGTGTGTGTCCTGTACAATTCATTCGAATTTGAATGTTGCATGAAGTGTGTATCCTGTACAATTCATTCGAGTTTGAATGTTGCATAAAGTGTGTATCCTGGACAATTTATTCGAGTTTGAATGTTGCATGCAGTGTGTATCCTGTACAATTCATTCGAGTTTGAATGTTGCATGAAGTGTTTGTCCTGGACAATTTATTCGAGTTTGAATGTTGCATGAAGTGTGTGTCCTGTACAATTTATTCGAATTTAAATGTTGGATGAAGTGTGTATCCTGTTAAATTCATTCGAGTTTGAATGTTGCATGAAGTGTGTGCCCTGGCCAATTCATTCGAGCTTGAATGTTGCATGAAGTGTGTATCCTGGACAATTCATTCGAATTTGAATGTTGCATGAAGTGTGTGGCCTGGACAATTTATTCTAGTTTGAATGTTGCATGAATTGTGTATCCTGGACTATTCATTCGAATTTGAATGTTGCATGAAGTGTGTATCTTGTACAATTCATACGAGTTCGAATGTTGCATGAAGTGTGTATCATGGACAATTCATTCGAATTTGAATGTTGCATGAAGTGTGTGTCCTGGACAATTTATTCGAATTTGAATGTTGCATGAAGCGTCTGTCCTGGACAATTCATTCGAGCTTGAATGTTGCATGAAGTGTGTATTATGGACAATTTATTCGAATTTGAATGTTGCATGAACTGTGTATCCTGGACAATTTATTCGAATTTGAATGTTGCATGAACTGTGTATCCTGTACAATTAATTCGAGTTTGAATGTTGCATGCAGTGTGTCTCCTATACAATTCATTCGAATTTGAATGTTGCATGAAGTGTGTGTCCTGGACAGTTCATTCGAGTTTGAATGTTGCATGAAGTGTGTGTCCTGGACAATTTATTCAAGTTTGAATGTTGCATGAAGTATTCGTTCTGGACAATTCATTCGAATTTGAATGTTGCATGAAGTGTGTGTCCTGGACAATTCATTCGAGTTTGAATGTTGCGTGAAGTGTGTGTCCTGTACAATTCATTAGAGTTTGAATGTTGCATTAAGTGTGTATCCTGTACAATTCATTCGAATTTGAATGTTGCATGAAGTGTGTATCATGTACAATTCATTTGAATCTGAATGTTGCATGAAGTGTGTATCCTGTACAATTCATTCGAGTTTGAATGTAGCACGAAGTGTGTGTCCTGGAGAATTCATTCGAATTTGAATGTTGCATGAAGTGTGTGTACTGTACAATTCATTCGAATTTGAATGTTGCATGAAGTGTGTGTCCTGGACAATTCATTCGAGTTTCAATGTTGCATGAAGTGTGTGTCCTGTACAATTCATTTGAGTTTGAATGTTGCATGAAGTGTGTATCCTGTACAATTCATTCGAGATTGAATGTTGCATGAAGTGTGTATCCTGGACAATTTATTCAAATTTGAATGTTGCATGAAGTGTGTGTACTGGACAATTCATTCGAATTTGAATGTTGCATGAAGTGTGTATCCTGGTTAATTCATTGGAATTTGAATGTTGCATGAAGTGTGTGTCCTGTACAATTAATTCAAATTTGAATGTTGCATGAAATGTGTGTCCTGGACAATTCTTTTGAGTTTGAATGTTGCATGAAGTGTGTATCCTGGACAATTCATTCGAATTTGAATGTTGCATGAAGTGTGTGTCCTGTACAGTTCATTCGAATTTGAATGCTGCATGAAGTGTGTGTCCTGGACAATTCATTCGAGTTTGAATGTTGCATGAAGTGTGTATCCTGGACAATTCATTCCAATTTGAATGTTGCATGAAGTGTGTGTCATGTACAATTCATTCGAATTTGAATGTTGCATGAAATGTGTGTCCTGGACAATTCATTCTAGTTTGAATGTTGCATGAAGTGTGTATCCTGGACAATTCATTGAATTTTGAATGTTGCATGAAGTGTGTATCCTGGACAATTCATTCGAATTTGAATGTTGCATGATGTGTGTGCCCTGTACAATTCATTCGAATTTGAATGTTGCATGAAGTGTGTGTCCTGGACAATTCATTCGAGTTTGAATGTTGCATGAAGTGTATACTGGACAATTCATTCAAATTTGAATGTTGCATGAAGTGGGTGTCCTGTTCAATTCATTCGAATTTGAATGTTGCAGTAAGTGTGTGTCCTGGACAATTCATTCGAATTTGAATGTTGCAAAAAGTGTGTGTCCTGGACAATTCATCTGAGTTTGAATGTTGCATGAAGTGTGTTTCCTAGACAATTCATTCGAATTTGAATGTTGCATGAAGTGTGTGTCCTGTACAATTCATTCGAATTTGAATGTTGCATGAAGTGTGTGTCCTGTACAATTCATTCGAGTTTGAATGTTGCATAAAGTGTGTATCCTGGACAATTCATTTAAATTTGAATGTTGCATGAAGTGTGTATCCTGGACAATTCATTCGAATTTGAATGTTGCATGAAGTATGTGCCCTGTACAATTCATTCGAATTTGAATGTTGCATGAAGTGTGTGTCCTGCACAATTCATTCGAATTTGAATGTTGCATGAAGTGTGTTTCCTGGACAATTCATTCAATTTTGAATGTTGCATGAAGCGTGTGTCCTGTACAATTCTTTCGAATTTGAATGTTGCATGAAGTGTGTGTCCTGGACAATTCATTCGAGTTTGAATGTTGCATGAAGTGTGTGTCCTGGACAATTCATTCGAATTTGAATGTTGCATAAAGTGTGTGTCCTGGACAATTCATTCGAGTTTGAATGTTGCATGAAGTGTGTATCCTGGACAATTCATTCGAATTTGAATCTAGCATGAAGTGTGTGTCCTGTACAATTCATTCGAATTTGAATGTTGCATGAAGTGTGTGTCCTGAACAATTCATTCGAGTTTGAATGTTGCATGAAGTGTGTATCCTGGACAATTAATTCAAATTTTAATGTTGCATGAAGTGTGTATCCTGGACAATTTATTCGAATAATTTGAATGTTGCATGGAGTGTGTATACTAGACAATTCATTCGAATTTGAATGTTGCATGAAGTGTGTTTCCTGGACAATTCATTGAATTTTGAATGTTACATGAAGTGTGTATCCTGGACAATTCATTCGAATTTGAATGTTGCATGATGTGTGTGCCCTGTACAATTCATTCGAATTTGAATGTTGCATGAAGTGTGTGTCCTGGACAATTCATTCGAGTTTGAATGTTGCATGAAGTGTATACTGGACAATTCATTCAAATTTGAATGTTGCATGAAGTGTGTGTCCTGTTCAATTCATTCGAATTTGAATGTTGCATTAAGTGTGTGTCCTGGACAATTCATTCGAATTTGAATGTTGCAAAAAGTGTGTGTCCTGGACAATTCATCTGAGTTTGAATGTTGCATGAAGTGTGTTTCCTGGACAATTCATTCGAATTTGAATGTTGCATGAAGTTTGTGTCCTGTACAATTCATTCGAATTTGAATGTTGCATGAAGTGTGTGTCCTGTACAATTCATTAGAGTTTGAATGTTGCATAAAGTGTGTATCCTGGACAATTCATTTAAATTTGAATGTTGCATGAAGTGTGTATCCTGGACAATTCATTCGAATTTGAATGTTGCATGAAGTATGTGCCCTGTACAATTCATTCGAATTTGAACGTTGCATGAAGTGTGTGTCCTGCACAATTCATTCGAATTTGAATGTTGCATGAAGTGTGTTTCCTGGACAATTCATTCAATTTTGAATGTTGCATGAAGCGTGTGTCCTGTACAATTCTTTCGAATTTGAATGTTGCATGAAGTGTGTGTCCTGGACAATTCATTCGAGTTTGAATGTTGCATGAAGTGTGTGTCCTGGACAATTCATTCGAATTTGAATGTTGCATAAAGTGTGTGTCCTGGACAATTCATTCGAGTTTGAATGTTGCATGAAGTGTGTATCCTGGACAATTCATTCGAATTTGAATCTAGCATGAAGTGTGTGTCCTGTACAATTCATTCGAATTTGAATGTTGCATGAAGTGTGTGTCCTGAACAATTCATTCGAGTTTGAATGTTGCATGAAGTGTGTATCCTGGACAATTAATTCAAATTTTAATGTTGCATGAAGTGTGTATCCTGGACAGTTTATTCGAATAATTTGAATGTTGCATGGAGTGTGTATACTAGACAATTCATTCGAATTTGAATGTTGCATGAAGTGTGTTTCCTGGACAATTCATTCGAGTTTGAATGTTGCATGAAGTGTGTATCCTGGACAATTCATTCGAATTTGAATGTTGCATGAAGTGTGTGTCCTGTACAATTCATTTGAATTTGAATGTTGCATGAAGTGTGTGTCCTGGACAATTCATTCGAATTTGAAAGATGCATGAAGTGTGTATCCTGTACAATGCATTCGAATTTGAATGTTGCATGAAGTGTGTATCATGGACAATTCATTCGAATTTGAATGTTGCATGAAGTGTGTGTCCCGGACAATTCATTCGAATTTGAATGTTGCATGAAGTGTCTGTCCTGTACAATTCATTCGAATTTGAATGTTTCATGAAGTGTGTGTCCTAGACAATTCATTCGAATTTGGATGTTGCATGAAGTGTGTATTCTTGACGATTCATTTGAATTTGAATGTTGCATGAAGTGTGTGTCCTGGACGATTCATTCTAGTTTTAATGTTGCATGAAGTGTGTATCCAGGACAATTCATTAGAGTTTGAATGTTGCATGAAGTGTGTGTCCTGGACAATTCATTCGAGTTTGAATGTTGCATGAAGTGTTTTTCTTGTTTGTTAATCTATATTGAAACTGTTTGACAAAAATGAAAAATATAATATTAAAAAAAAAAAGAAAGTAACAAGACTTTTTGTTGTATGTATATTTTATTAAATACTTATCTCCAGTATCCCAAACATAATTTGAATAGTGTTCTACGTGCAAACCGTGTTATGAATCTTACTAATGTGAATGGAAAACATGTTTAAAACAGATCGCTTATGTGTATTATCGAGCATGGCCATCAAACCCATTATAAGAAGAACTTGTGTGATGCAGGGTTCCCTCTGGGCTTTCAAAAGTTGTCGCCACTTACTTTCGCCAAATTTAAAAAGTTGTCGCCACACTGGGGCTACATTTGGGCAATGAAGATCATGTTATTATAATACAAACAAAAACTGAGCATTTACAGTATGTTAAAGGAATTGATTTAATAACAGTAGTATTAATAATAACAACACATTTAACATTGTTAATTAAATAAAGTCACATTCAATCAGTTGTAACTCTTGTTGATTGACACCTTCTTAGCAGCCTGAATATGTTGCCACAGCTTTGGTGCTTCAGAAGCTTTATGGTATTCTGAAAATACAAAAAGGGAAATATAATATTAATATAATACTAATAATAATCAATGAATGTGAAGTATATTAATAATATAAATGTGTGCTAGCATATGATCTACTACATAGAGCCCTTAACACAACAGTCAAATAAAATAAGCATTTGTGTATATCAAATGTCAAATTGATTTCCATGTGCTGAACTATGTTAACCTTTTTTTTTAAGGTACATCCGGTAGTGAATGAATTGATAAGTGTTGAGGATATAAAGAGTTCACACAGCATAGATTGTGTGTTGGAAATCATATTGAAGGAAATGAAATTCTGATAAACAACTGTCTTTGTTTGGTTTTTGTTTGTTAGCTGGTGAATAATAGCGGTGGGAACGTTTGCATTTTGAATGAGTCTCAAAATAAGCAGCATCTAATGTTCACTTTATAAAAGTCGTTTTACACTCTGAACTTGCCATTTTGACGAGTGAAACAGCAATATGTCACCGTTTAAATAGAACCAATAGATGTAAAATGTTTTACTATTTTCTATAATTACACCGATTTTTCTAAAAACAATCGATACTTACCTTTTTGATTGTCATTGTTGTCAATTTAACGGTCTTGAATCTGCTTCGAACACTGTGACAAACACTTCACATTTAAGCGCAAAGTCGGTATATTTCAATATTGCCTTATCTCTGAAGCAATAAAACTGCCGACCAATTAAGATAACTTGCAACAACACCCCAGATAATCGAAATTATCACCATAACATTCCACTTTGCGGTAGTCGGCAGTCAGCACCACGCTCCATTGATTACAGCTGTATCGCTTACACCATGGAAATCTATAGTATTACGACTGCCGTAAAGCGGCTGGTAAACACAGCGTCTTTTGTCATTTTAAGAAAATATGAACGCAGAAAAATGCCGATTTTTTTAAAATCGCCATTTACGAAATTTTGTCGCCAGATTTTTTATTTTGTCGCAATTGGCGCCAATGGCGATCGACAGCGGGAACCCTGGTGATGTACCATACTCTGATATCAAAAACCAGTCATCGAAGCTTTGTGCTCGTCGATTTCAACAAATGTTTTAGTCATTATGTTTTATAATAATATAAAACACTTATTATAATTATATCGAAAAGGAAAAATGCCCCGCCTCCTGGCGGCCATGTTTTTCAACCAACCGGCATATCTTTCGAACTCGTCCAAGATATTATTGGGAAGAATCTTCTAACCAAGTTTCATGAAGATTGGACAATAAATGTGGCCTCTAGCCATATATAGCCATATAAGGAAAAATGCCCCGCCCCATGGCAGCCATGTTTTTCAAGCAAAGGTTACCATTTTATTTAAATCACCCAAGATATCATTGAGACAAATCTTCTGAGCAAGTTTCATGAAGATCGGAAAATAAGTGTGGCCTCTAGAGTGTTAACAAGGTTTTACTATAGCCATATAAGGAAAAATGCCCCGCCCCCTGGCAGCCATGTTTTTCAACCAACCGGCATCATTTTTGAACTCGTCCAAGATATCATTGTGATGAATCTTCTGACCAAGTTTAATGAAGATTGGACAATAAATGTGGCCTCTAGAGTGTTAACAAGATTTTCCAATAGCCATATATAGCCATATAAGGAAAAATGCCCCGCCTCTTGGCAGCCATGTTTTTCAAGCAAAGGTTACCATTTTTGAACTCATCCAAGCTTTATTGGGACAAATCTTCTCAGCAAATTTCATGAAGATCAGAAAATAAATGTAGCCTCTAGATTGTTAACAAGATTTTACTATAGACATATAAGGAATATGCCCCGCCCCTTGGCGGCCATGTTTTTCAACCAACCAGCATCATTTTCAAACTCATCCAAGGTATTATTGGGATGAATCTTCTGACAAAGTTTCAGGAAGATCAGACAATAAATGTGGCCTCTAGAGTGTTAACAAGATTTTACTATAGCCATATATAGCTATATAAGGAAAAATGCCCCGACCCTTGGCAAACGTTTCCAGTTTTCATACTCATCCAAGATATCATTGAGACCAATCTTCTGACAAAATTTCATGAAGATTGGACAATAAATGTGCCCTCTAGAGAGTAAACAAGGCAAATGTTGAAGCCGCACAACGGACGACGGACAAAAGGCGATCACAAAAGCTGACCATGAGCACGTTGTGCTCAGGTGAGCTGAAAACTCACGATGGTTACAGACTTAAGGGAAATGCCATGACTTTACATGTTGCAATAATACAACTCCCAGCTATATTGACCCTCTGAGCTGTATGTATGTACTCATAAAAGCTCAGAGCATTCAAGAAGAACTTATGACTTTACTTGATAATGTCAAAAATACAACATTAAAATTGTCAATATTTTATGCAAGAAACTAATTTAGCGCTTATATTTTGTAATTTTGTATAAACGATCGTACGTTTCGGCCATTCTACTATTTATTGCCGCATTGTTAAAAACAATAAAAACTATAACCTTCATATGGTAGTAATGAACACCTTTAACATAAAATATTTAAAATTTAGATGCCAACTCCGGCTGTATGACAACACTATTCAGGATAATAGTTTCACAAGCAGTAATTGATCGACAATATTAAGCATTTAAGTGTCAAAATGAAGTTACTACCTTTAAAAGCATTTAAGTACTAACATATTTCCAAAAATAAACACATACAAAATCAATATTTTGTTAAGCAATAGCCAAAATTTCAAAGAAAGATGTGGTCGGGTTTTTATTTTTGTGTGGAACAATATATTCCATGTTAATTTCCCACCATTATATACTTACATTTATGAGCGAACGCGAAACTGGCTTCGGGCAATGTTGGACGAAGGGCCTATTCATGAGAACTATGTCGTGCTTCCGAAGCTGCTCGGAGACAATCTCACGTTCGCTCGTAAATGTTCGAATATCGTAGCCGGAAATGCAAATGGAATATATTGTTCAACACAAAAGAAAACAACGAGCATTTTGTATCGCCTTAAATCTATGTTACCAGACAACATAACATCTAGCAATGAAATTTTGGCTATTGCTTAAAACAATTTGATTTTTTACAAGTTTATTTTTCGAAATATTGTACGAAACGTTCATTGGTTTTGAGTATCTATGTTACTTTAAATTCAAGCTATTACCAGTACTAAGAATATGTAATAACAACCCAATGGGTCATACCAAAATGCCTTTTTTACCTGCTCATTATTTATTAAATATGATTTTTTTTTAATTGAGCTTTGTAACAGAATAAACAGCCGTTCCCTTCCAGGGAAATGTATGAGCTTTGTAACAGAATAAACAGCCGTTCGCTTCCAGGGAAATGTATGAGCTTTGTAACAGAATAAACAGTCGTTGGCTTCCAGGGAAATGTCTGAGCTTTGTAACAGAATAAACAGTCGTTGGCTTCCAGGGAAATGTCTGAGCTTTGTAACAGAATAAACAGCCGTTGGCTTCCAGGGAAATGCCTGAGCTTTGTAACAGAATAAACAGCCGTTGGCTTCCAGGGAAATGCCTGAGCTTTGTAACAGAATAAACAGCCGTTGGCTTCCAGGGAAATGCCCGAGTAAGACGAGGATATCTAGAAATTGCATCGAACTAGCTGTATTATTGGTGAGGTATGGCCAGATCCAGATTTTAGTATTAATTACTTTTGTTACCATAACAACCACAATTTTAGTCTGAAGAAAACAATTTGAAAAAGTGGCATAAATTCCATACAGTCTTCTATCCACATACAGAGTCTCATCAACCTACATGAAGATTAAGCACTTTCAGAGTTATTGCAGTATCCAAGTTTTTCAGACAGTTCTCACATATTGCTGTTACCGTAGCTACCACAATTTTAGTTGTACTTAACATTGAAATAACGTGCAGATTCCCAATATAAGCCTGTATCCCAATACATATATATGTCATCCACCTATTGGTTTATCGCAGTATTCTACGTCAAATGGACAGATGGACTGACAGAAGGGACTGGGACTAATTACAGGACTAATAAGACATATTTACACATATGTTTGAATGTGGAATGAAATATCCAATCATATTTTTTCCAACTTTTATTTCCAGTTTTAACAATTTAAAAGCACCATTCCTAGATTATTGAATAAAGATATATACAGTGAATAAAACACTTGCCGCATGTTTTTAACAAATAAATGAATTAATTTCGAAGACATTGCACAATTAAATACATGTACATGTTCAAGAAACATGGTAAATAATTAAAAAACAAGATGTGTTTGTGAAATACTATGTCCACATATATTTGACCTTTGACCTTGAAAGATGCAGCTCCATGAGATACACATGAATGCCAAATATCAAGTTGCTATCTTCAATATTGCAAAAGTTGTGGCAAATCTTAAAGTTTGACGCAAACAAACAAACACACAAACAAAGCAACAAACCAACAGACAGGGCAAAAACAATATGTCCCCCACTATAGTGGTGGGGGACATAAAAATCACGACTTCTGTTTGAATAAAAAATAATATCCGTGAATAACTGTTAAATATGTGCAAATTACAACTAACATCAAAATTTAAACATTGACCAATCTTGCCCTCTTAGTCAACAAGTTCAACAGAAATATGTGGCCCATAATCTATCGTCTTTTCTTGGTCTTTTTCTTCTTCCTTGCGGCCTGTGAGAGTTTCACAGACTTGCTGATATGTCCGGGTACTCGCTTCTTGATGAGACTGTGCTGCTGTACAAGCTCCGCTAGATGACCCTGCTGGGCCAGCATGGAGAGAAATGTACAGAGGAACTGGTCATAGTTGTGGGTACGGCGACAGTTGTCAATCTGAAATAAGTACAGAGAGAAATGTACAGAGGAACTGGTTATAGTTGTGGGTACGGCGACAGTTGTCAATCTGAAATAAGTACAGAGAAAAATGTACAGAGGAACTGGTCATAGTTGTGGGTACGGCGACAGTTGTCAATCTGAAATAAATACAGAGAGAAATGTACAGAGGAACTAGTCGTAGTTGTATGTCGACAGTTGTAAATCTGAAATAAGTACAGAGAGAAATGTACAGAGGAAATGATCATAGTTGTGAGTACGTCGAAAGTTGCAAATGTGAAATAAGTACAGAGAGAAATGTACAGAGGAACTGGTCATAGTTGTGGGTATGGCGACAGTGGTCAATCTAAAATAAGTATGGAGAGAAATGTACACAGGAACTGGTTACAGTTGTGGGTACGTGGACAGTTGTCAATCTGAAATAAGTACAGAGAGAAATGTACACAGGAACTGGTCGTATTTGTTGCTACGTCGACAGTTGTTAATCTGAAACAAGTATGGGGAGAAATGTACAGAGGAACTGGTCGTAGTTGTGGGTTCGTTGACAGTTGTTAATCTGAAATAAGTACGGAGAGAAATTTACAGAGGAACTGATTGAAGTTGTGAGCACGCCGACAGTTGTCAATCTGAAATACCGGTAAGTATGGAGAGAAATGTACAGAGGAACTTGTCATAGTTGTGGGTACGTCAACAGTTGTTAATCTGAAATAAGTACGGAGAGAAATGTACAGAGAAACTGGTCGTAGTTATGGGTACGGCGACAGTTGTTAATCTGAAATAAGTATGGGGAGAAATGTACACAGCAACTGGTCATATTTTAAGTTGTGGGTACGGCGACAGTTGTTAATCTGAAATAAGTACGGAGAGAAATGTACAGAGCAACTGGTCGTAGTTGTGGGTACGGCGACAGTTGTTAATCTGAAAAAGAAGTAAATAATAGATGCTTGTCATAATTGAATATGTCGAATGTCGTGTCTTAATAGGTAACGAACCAGAGATGTTTGTGGAAGAAAAGAACTGGTCATCATTCAGTGTAAGTCGACAGTTGTCAATCTGAAGTTGGCTATAGTAAAAATCAACAGGTAATAAGCATGAACAAGGATATCAGTAATGCTCACATTAACATAATGTACAAGATTATCAGTTGTGTTTACATAAGCAGGTTATCAGAATGTACAGGGATATCATTTGTGTTTACATAAGCAGGTTATAAGAATGTGCAGGGATATCAGTTGTGTTTACATAAGCACGTTATAAGAATGTACAAGGATATCAGTTGTGTTTACATAAGCAGCATATACGAATGTACAGGGATATCAATTGTGTTCACACAAGCAGGTTATAAGAATTTACAGGGATATCAGTTGTGTTTACATAAGCAGGTTATAAGAATGTGCAGGGATATCAGTTGTGTTTACATAAGCAGGTTAAAAGAATGTTAAGGGATATCAATTGTGTTCACACAAGCAGGTTATAAGAATGTACAGGGATATCAGTTGTGTTTACATAATCAGGTTATCAAAATGTACAGGGATATCAGTTGTGTTCACATAAGCAGGTTATAAGAATGTACAAGGATATAAGTTGTGTTTACATAAGCAGGTTATTAGAATGTTCAGGGATATCAATTGTGTTCACACAAGCAGGTTATAAGAATGTACAGGGATATCAGTTGTGTTTACATAAGCAGGTTATAAGAATGTGCAGGGATATCAATTGTGTTCACATAAGCAGGTTATAAGAATGTACAAGATTATCAGTTGTGTTTACATAAGCAGGTTATAAGAATGTACAGGGATATCAGTTGTGTTCACATAAGCAGGTTACAAGAATGTACAAGATTATCAGTTGTGTTTACATAAGCAGGTTATCAGAATGTACAGGGATATCAGTTGTGTTCACATAACAAGGTTATAAGAATGTACAGGGATATCAGTTGTGTTCACAACTTCACATAAGCAGGTTACCAGAATGTACAGATTATCAGTTGTGTTTACATAAGCAGGTTATAAGGATGTACAGGGATATCAGTTGTGTTTACATAAGCAGGTTATAAGAATGTACAGGGATATCAGTTGTGTTCACATAAGAAGGTTATCAGAATGTACAGGGATATCAGTTGTGTTTACATAAGCAGGTTATAATAATGTACAGGGATATCAGTTGTGTTTACATAAGCAGATTATAACTATAAGAATGTAAAGGGATATCAGTTGTGTTCACATAAGCAGGTTATCAGAATGTACAGGGATATCAGTTGTGTTCACATAAGCAGGTTACAAGAATGTACAAGGATATCAGTTGTGTTTACATAAGCAGTTTACAAGAATGTACAGGGATATCAGTTGTGTTCACATAAGCAGGTTATCAGAATGTACAGGGATATCAATTGTGTTCACATAAGCAGGTTACAAGAATGTACAAAGACATCAGTTGTGTTTACATAAGCAGGTTATAAGAATGTACAGGGATATCAGTTGTGTTTACATAAGCAGGTTATAAGAATGTACAGGGATATCAGTTGTATTCAAATAAGCATGTTACAAGAATGTACAAGGATATCAGTTGTGTTTACATAAGAAGGTTATAAGAATGTACAGGGATATCAGTTGTGTTCACATAAGCAGGTTACAAGAATGTACAAGGATATCAGTTGTGTTTACATAAGCAGGTTACAAGAATGTTCAGGGATATCAGTTGTGTTTACATAAGAAGGTTACAAGAATGTACAAGGATATCAGTTGTGTTTACATAAGCAGGTTATAAGAATGTACGGGGATATCAATTGTGTTCACATAAGAAGGTTATAAGAATGTACATGGATATCAGTTTTGTTCACATAAGCAGGTTACAATAATGTACAAGGATATCAGTTGTGTTCACATAAGAAGGTTATAAGAATGTACAGGGATATCAGTTATGTTCACATAAGCAGGTTCTAAGAATGTACAGGGATATCAGTTGTGTTCACATAAGCAGGTTATCAGAATGTACAGGGATATCAGTTGTGTTCACATAAGCAGGTTATCAGAATGTACAAGATTATCAGTTGTGCTCACATAAGCAAGTTTTGTCATGTTTTTGGAAGGCAATCACTCAAAAAAATATCAAGTCCTTAAAAGTCTGTTAATTGATATTGAAATAACCCATGTTTAATTGTGCTTTATCAAGAAGCTCAAATAATATCTGGAATAGAAAAATGGATGGACAGACTGACACAAAAGACTTTAAAACATCTGGGCATATAAAACACGTAGGTTAGGAATTGAATAATTTAATCTGAGTATTCAGAAATATTTATTGCAGAACAATTAGATAAACAAACCATTAAAATGATGACTTGTTTAATTGTACTTATCTCTTTTTATAAAAACTTTTTTTCTGAACAAAAATAATTCTTACGACTATTTTACATAAGTCAACAGAAGAGTTCTTAGATATTTTACTGATAGTTGTCAATATGAAATCTCAACAAAAGAGATAACAATTAATGCAATATTCACCTTGTATTTCTTAATTTTTTCTTGCTCTTCTTGCAGATTTGTTTCACAACGCTGGATTTCATTTTCCACATTTTTCAATAAAGCGATAAGGTCCTGAAAAAGTATTTTTAACAAAAAACTTGAGACATTTATAAACCACTATGAAACAAGAGGGCCTGAAAGGCCCACAGTCGCTCACCTGAGATAACAAGATATTATTGTGACAAATCTTCTGACCAAGTTTCATGAAGATCGGAAAATAAATGTGGCCTCTAGAGTGTTAACAAGGTTTTACTATAGCCATATAAGGAAAAATGCCCCACCCCTTGGCAGCCATGTTTTTCAATCAACCGGCATCATTTTTGAACTCGTCCATGATATTAACGGGATGAATCTTCTGACCAAGTTTTAGAAGATAGGACAGTAAATGTGGCCTCTAGAATGTTAACACGATTTTCCTATAGCCATATAAGGAAAAATGCCCCGCCCCTTGGAAGCCATGTTTTTCAAGCAAACATAATTATTTTCAAATTCATCCAAGATATCATTGAGACCAGTATTCTGACCAGATTTCATGAAGATTGGACAATAAATGTGGCCTCTAGAGTGTTAACAAGGTTTTACTATAGCCATATATAGCCATATAAGGAAAAATGCCCCGCCCCTGATGGCCATGTTTTAAAAGCAACCAAAACCATTTTAGAACTCATCCAAGATATCATTGGGACAAATCTTCTGACCAAGTTTCATGATGATCGGAAAATAAATGTGACCTCTAGAGTGTTAACAAGGTTTTACTATAGCCATATAAGGAAAAATGCCCCGCCCCTGTGGTGGCCATGTTTTTCAACCAACCGACATCATTTTTGAACTCGTCCAAGAAATTATTGGGATGAATCTTCTGACCAAGATTCATGAAGATCGGGCAATAAATGTGGCCTCTAGTGTGTTAACAAGATTTTACTATAGCCATATATAGCCATATAAGGAAAAACTGTTAAGCGCCTTTGAACGCACATCTTGTGTATGAAAAGGGCGCTTTATAAATGTGGAATAAAAAAATAATAAAAAAAGCCCTGCCCCTTGGCAGCCATGTTTTTCAAGCAAACGCTACCATTTTCTTACTCATCCAAGATATCATTGGGACAAATCTTCTGACCAAGTTTCATGAAGATCGGAAAATAAATGTGGCCTCTAGAGTGTTAACAAGGTTTTACTATAGCCATTGCCCGCCCCCTGGCGGCCATGTTTTTCAACCAACCAGCATCATTTTCGAACTTGTCCAAGATATTATTGGGATGAATCTTCTGACCAAGTTTCATGATGATAGGACAATAAATGTGGCCTATAGATTGTTAACAAGATTTTAATATAGCCTTATATACATGTAGCCATATAAGGAAAAATGCCCCGCCCCTTGGCAGCCATGTTTTTCAAGCCACATTTTTGAACTCATCCAAGATATCATTGGGAAAAATCTTCTGAGTAAGTTTCTTGAAGATCGGAAAATAAATGTGACCTCTAGAGTGTTAACAAGGTTTTACTATAGCCATATAAGGAAAAATGCCCCGCCCCCTGGCGGCCATGTTTTTCAACCAACCGGCATTTTTGAACTCGTCCAAGATATTATTGAGATGAATCTTCTGACCAAGTTTCATGAAGATCAGACAATAAATGTGGCCTCTATAGTGTTTACAAGATAGCCATATATAGCCATATAAGGAAAAATGCCCCGCCCTTTGGCAGCCATGTTTTTCAAGCAAAGGTTACCATTTTTGAACTCATCCAAGATATCATTGAGATCAATCTTCTGACCAAATTTCATGAAGTTTGGACAATAAATGTGGTCTCTAGAGAGTTAAAAAGGCAAATGTTGACGCCGCACAACGGACGACGCCCGACTGACAAAAGGCGATCACAAAAGCTCACCATGAGCAAGTTGTGCTCAGGTGAGCTAAAAACAGTACACATACATATTATTTACAAGACCAACATCATAAAAATCCTTTATCAACATAACTTGCATTTAACCTAAGTATATTTTTGTCACAAACCACACGGATGATTTTTTACAATAAACAAGAAACAAAACAACTCCACAAAACGTATTATTTTTACATTTATTTTAAGTAATTGTGCAATCCGGAGCTGTGTCTGTCTGTCATCCACCGACAAAAATGTTACTGCCTGCACAATATGTCCATCACGACTAAAGTCATTGATTGGAATCTGTTTTATTATTTAACCCTTTGCATGCTGGGAAATTTGTCGATATGCTGAATTTCTAAAATTAGCAGTTTCTTCGAATGTTTTCTTTTTTTTTCCCCGATTTCTATCAGAGTAGCAAACAGTTTGGATCCTGTTAACTCCAAACTGTTTGCAAAGGCTTTCAAAATTTGGTTCCAGCACTGAAAGACTTAAGTAACAGCTTACATGTTACAATTAATAATTTAAAGGTGTCAAAGTTAACAAACGGAAGTAAACCTCAACATCAACATGCAGTTAATCTCAGAGAATATCTCAGCAAACCTTAGGTCGGAATCCTTTCTGACTGTGCAACTTGGTTTTTGGCTTGGTGGCTGCATCAACCTCTGACTTCACACTGGGGTTTCCATCTGAAAGCCAGAATGGGCTACCATAAACACTGGGGGTTCCATCTTGCACAGAAATAATTGATATTGAATCCACTGAAAGCCAGAATGGGCTACCATGAAATCAGCACAGTTTTTTTGTGAGGATTTTATTGTCAAATAGTAAGAACTTTAAAGAAAGCATTTTTTATGTAAAAGAGGAACTCTAGTGAATTGTGTAAAAACATTATTCAGCATTATACTTTACTGCACTTTTTTTTCTTCAGCAAAATCACTACAATCACTTGTAGAAAGAAGTCCTGAACCTGAGTACAGCTTAGTAAAACTAGTTCTCATTTAAATTATACAAATAAATATTTTACCCAATCTAGTTTATTAATTATCTTTATTTAATATCAACAGCCATTTCAATGTTGTTGATGAAAAGCTATTAAAAGTGTGTTGTTTGCACTTGTGGTGTAAGTCCAACCCAACAGAATGTTCCATGCATAGAAAATAGGGTTTAAGCTGAATGAAAGGCATGTCAAATCTCACACTTCCATTAAATTGCAATATAATTACTCACTGGCTTAATATTCACCCCAGCAACAGAATTACAAATTCCTAAGGCTCAATAAACTGTATTAAATACAAGTAGCATGCAAATCATACCAGGTACATTGGGACTGTTCTGGGCGGAGGTGCCCGCAATGCTGCTGCTAGGGGAGCTGAAACAACTGCCGACCTCCGATGCCGTGTCCGTACTGGCACTACTCGGTCCAGGTGATCCAGAAAACTTTGTCTCAATCATCAGAGGCTTTGTAACATCAGTAGACGATGACGTCGTATCTGTCAACGTTGACACTGCAGAGGATATGGCAGAGATGCTGGCTTGCACTGCCATTTGTTTCTCTTCTTTTGGATGTTGGACTCCTATGTGGGACACTTCTGTTTTCACTGCTACAGACTCAGTCTTATGACCACATTCAGGGTTAGATTGTTCTGTTTTCACTGCTACAGATTCAGTCTTGTGACCACACTCAAGTGGGCTGTCATGAGATTCAACATCTACATCTGGACTCTGACTAGGTGCCCCATTGTCACCCTTACATTCCATCGTGATATCATTATCATTGCTGTGCTCTGTTAGATCTATAACAGGTGCTTGAACACTTTCATGCTCTTTTATATTTGAACTCTCTGATGTATCCATGGCCACTATATCCACAGACACTGAAGGGTCTCGTTTCTTGACTGCTGCCAGACATTTCTCTTGCTCAGCCAATGTTATACCAGGTGTTGTTACTTTGACCATCTGAAAAGGGTTACAACCAACATTGAATTTACCTACAAGATATAATTATCTATTTCTTCTTTCCCTTATATAATTTAGCATTTCTAGCATCATAAGTCATCTAAAAAATGTATTAATAAATCAATATATATAAAACTTCATACTTGAAGATTGTCCAAATAAAGAATACAACATGTAACTGACAATTTGAATAGTTAAATTTATTATATTCATTATATAAATTTCAGTACCGCATGAAGTTAAGATTTTACATGCATGCGTATTTATATTTCAGTTGCAAATAAAAAAAATATTTAAGGGGCACCCAGTGTCTGAATTTCCAGTTAAGAGATATCCCAGTGTCTGAATTTTTATTTTATATAAGGATCATCCTGTGTCTGAATTTTCAGTTAAGAAATATCCGTGTATGACTTTCAAGTAAAGAAATATCCCTGTGTCTGAATGTTTATTTTATATAAGGGGCATCCATGTGTCTGAATTTCCAGTTCAGGGATATCTCTGTGTCTGAATTCCAAGCCATGTGTACATCTATGCTTTAATTTTAAACTAAGGGCATTCTGGTTCCTCAATTCTATCCCAGTGTGTTTTAGCTCAAAAGTTATGTACCCGTAGTAATAGATGCATGAAAAATATTGATGCAAAGTGCAGGTATGTTGTGGCTGAACCAAATCCTGTGAAAGGTCTGCTTATGTTATACTTCATTCTCATAAACATAGTGGCATTCATCAGACTACACAATTTAAACTTTTTATGTTTCAGCATTAACCTCATGATGCACAAGTTGTGATCATTAAAACGGTATCTATACACAAAACAAACAAGGGCTGTTTGTAAAACATGCATGCCCCCATATGGGCTGTCAATTGTAGTGGCAGCCATTGTGTGAATACGTTTTTTGGCACTGTGTCCTTGACCTTTGACCTAGTGACCTGAAAATCAATAAGGGTCATCTGCGAGTCATGATCAATGTACCTATGAAGTTTCATGGTCCTAGGCATAAGCTTTCTTGAGTTATCATCCGGAAACTATTTTACTATTTCGGGTTACCGTGACTTTGACCTTTGACTTAGTGACCTGAAAATCAATAGGGGTCATCTGTGAGTCATGATCAATGTACCTATGAAGTTTCATGATCCTAGGCATAAGCGTTCTTGAGTTATCATCCGGAAACCATCTGGTGGACGGACAAACGGATGGACCGACTTGTGCAAAACAATATACCCAATCTTCTTCGAATAATCACATAATTCATATACGTTAACAGTGATCGCTATTATTTTATCATATATGTTAACAATGGTAGTTATGGGTAAATGGCTATTAATTAAATTTTACTTTATATTTCAATAAAAGGTTTTAATAAACACCTACATTACTATCTGACTGTTCATGTTCATATTCAACTATATATGAACCAAGAGGGTCATTATGGCCTGAAAACATAAACCGGAGTTCAAGGTTGACCAATTGTTGAAGACTTGACGTGATGACCTAATTTTTAAACACTTGACCCAGATTTGAACATGGCCATGATATTGTCAAATTTCATCAAGATTGAGTCACAAATGTAGCATCTGGAGCGGTACAAAGGTTATTCTGAGATTTGACCTGAAAACCTTATTTGTTTATGCATGTTACCCACATTTGAACTTGGTCTGGATATTGTCATTAAAACAATTTGACCAAGATTCATCAAGACTTGATGAAAAATGTTGCCTCTAGCGTGGTAACAAGCTGATATTTGATGACCCACAACTCATGACGCCACCTTTCAGACATAGACTGTTCACCATAAGTGAGCTTTAAAAAATTGAAAGTTTAATTGAAGTAACTGCCACGTATACTAAAAAGCGGGCAATTCGTAGATAAAAAGCAAAATTGTGCTGCAAATAAAATACATTAACAGCAGCTCAAATACCTGAAAAATGCAGCTACAAGTGGTGACAACAATTGTAAACAAATTAACAAAGACTTTGACAATATTGCAAGCGATAAGTCCCCTTGACTTATCTTGAATGAAACAACTATCAAAAAATGTGCAGAACATTCTTTTTGTACTGTCTCATATTATCCCATTTATGCCTAGCATCTAGAAAAAAGGCCTTTGCAAACTGCATAGACCCAGATGATCAGGGTCTGTGCTGTTTGCTTAAAGGAACTTTTGTAAGAAATATTCTAAATATAGAAATAAATACACTAGACACCCCTAATTTTGGAAATAAATTGATCCCATTTAGAAGGAAGGGAGAGTCCACTAGGCATAAATGGGTTTAAACTCATGTCTTCGAATATTTCAAGGGAAAATAACTCAGGAATGTGGAGATGTAGACAGTGACTTGCTCATCTTCATTTAAACATGATGACATCTACACTTTGCTGTGATTACATTTTTAAGTTTCAATTTGATCAGTTTAGAAATGTGGAAAAAAAATCTCCACAAGCTTTATGCAGACATATCAAGTGAGCCACTAACTAACAGACTGACAAATTGAAATTAACTCTACCCCAGTAGTTACTTCTGCTGAGTGCAAGATAAATACAAAAGTGCCCAAAATACAACAAACGGATGACTTTATTGTAACAGGTAAATTAACACATCTTTTATAAACAAAAAATCAGGGATTGTTTAATCCAATTTGAGTTAACTGAAACGCTTCCTATTGAAAATTGCTATATCATCTTTTTTATCAAATGTTACAAAAATCAGAGCTGCCTCAAGACTGTATGCCTGACTATTCTGCCTCCCTGATAATATAATGTATGCCTCAAGACAGTATGCCTGACTATTCTGCCTCCCTGATAATATAATGTATGCCTCAAGACAGTATGCCTGACTATTCTGCCTCCCAGATAATATAATGTATGCCTCAAGACAGTATGCCTGACTATTCTGCCTCCCTGATAATATAATGTATGCCTCAAGACAGTATGCCTGACTATTCTGCCTCCCTGATAATATAATGTATGCCTCAAGACAGTATGCCAGACTATTCTGCCTCCCTGATAATATAATGTATGCCTCAAGACAGTATGCCGGACTATTCTGCCTCCCTGATAATATAATGTATGCCTCTAGACAGTATGCCCGACTATTCTGCCTCCCTGATAATATAATGTATGCCTCAAGACAGTATGCCTGACTATTCTGCCTCCTAGATAATATAATGTATGCCTCAAGACAGTATGCCTGACTATTCTGCCTCCCTGATAATATAATGTATGCCTCAAGACAGTATGCCTGACTATTCTGCCTCCCTGATAATATAATGTATGCCTCAAGACAGTATGCCTGACTATTCTGCCTCCCTGATAATATAATGTATGCCTCAAGACAGTATGCCTGACTATTCTGCCTCCCTGATAATATAATGTATGCCTCAAGACAGTATGCCTGACTATTCTGCCTCCCTGATAATATAATGTATGCCACAAGACAGTATGCCCGACTATTCTGCCTCCCAGATAATATAATGTATGCCTCAAGACAGTATGCCTGACAATTCTGCCTCCCTGATAATATAATGTATATTTCCCTTAAGTCAAAAATAATAAACACTAAAATATATCCCCAATTTAAATAAATAATTTTGAATAATAAAAGGGCATAATCCGTCTAAATGGCTGGAAGAGATTTTGAACTTGATCAGTGACCCGGAACAAATGTGTGAAGTTTCAATTGAATACCCATAGTAGAAACTGTTATACATGTTGCATGCTTACCTTAACCAAAGTTTTAAGTGCAAAAGAGGGCATAATTATGATACATTTCAGGTCATATTGATGGAACTTTTTCATTGTCTCCATACAATGACTACATGTGTGAAGTTTCAACAGAATACCTGAAGTCAACACAGTGAAAATGGAGATGTTGTATGTGCACCTTCACCAGTGAATGATGAGGACACAACACCAGCATTCAGGTGAGAATTCAGTGACTTGTTTTGCTAACAAATCAGATAAGGTAATGGGTGCTATCTAAGGCACTTTGTCAAGCAATACGAACACAATTGGATTATTTTTAAGCATCTCGGCTGGCAACCACATAAGGTATATATCTATGCACTAAAAAGTATTTTGAAATCCCACAGTTGGTTTCTTTCAAGGACATAAATGTTAATTATAACTGAATAGGAAAAATAGACCCATTTTAAAGGGTTCAAGTGTGTAGTGCATATTTGTATGTGAATGTGAAAGAAAATAAATAAATTTAAATTCTGGTGAGCTAATAGCCAAAAACATAAATGTCTGCGTCTACAAACAAAATGGGGCTACCAAACATTCAGAAGAACTGTAAAATCATTAATATCCACTGGCATTGGGGCTCTTCAAGAGGCTATGGTAATGGTCGGTACACAAGAGCTATGGTAATGGTCGGTACACAGGAGGCTATGGTAATAGTTGGTACACAAGAGCTATGGTAATGGTTGGTACACAAGAGGCTATGGTAATGGTCAGTACACAGGAGGCTATGGTAATGGTTGGTACACAAGAGCTATGGTAATGGTCGGTACACAAGAGGCTATGGTAATGGTCGGTACACAAGAGGCTATGGTAATGGTCTGTACACAAGAGGCTATGGTAATGGTCGGTACACAAGAGGCTTTAATGGTCTTGTCACAAGAGCTATGGTATGTTGGTACACAAGAGCTATGGTACTGGTCGGTACACACAAGGCTATGGTAATGGTTGGTACCCAAGAGGCTATGGTAATGGTCAGTACACGAGAGGCTAGGGGTTATGGTTATGGTAATGGTCAGTATACAAGAGGCTATGGTAATGGTCCATATATGAGCTTCTCACCAAGGCCAATGCCCACTCCAGGGGCATCAAAGTTGGGTCGTTGGTCACCATCAGAAATGAGGGGTTTTATTATTTTTAACCTCTTACTCTCCACCAAAAGACCAAGTTAATAATTAGGAGTGCTTGGACACACTCCCTCACATTATCCAGCATTGGGTATGGAAGGACATCATATACTTCAAAAACATGCACAAAAGATACATGGATGTTCATGAAAACACTGTGAGGGCACTGTGTTCAGATATGCAACATACTTTCATCACAGATATTAATGATTTTACAGTAAACACTGGGTGGGAACTCTGTCACAGGACTGAAAACAAAACTACATTCTGACACTACCTTGTGTCTAGGATTCCCAAGAATCTGTCCAAGGAGCAATACAAATAGACATTACATTTGCATAAGCAGAAATTACATATAAATATAGACATTTGTGCTGCCGTAAAGATATGCTTTCAGAAAAAGAATAAGAATGAAAGTAGAATTTGCCAGTTAACTAAAATGTCTATGGCAACTTTTGATTTGAAAATCACATGAATTGCAATCAATATGCTGTATTTCAAATGAAGAATGTGTGTATGGGTATAAGATTCAAGATCTATACAATAGTTTTTGTGCTGTTGAATATATTTGAGAGATGTACTCAATCCAAGATTGAATTATTATTTAAGATACAATAGAATTTACAGCATTATATAACGGCAAATTGGAATTCTACATAATTTGGTTTAACTACTGAATCCTATTGTTAAGGGCTTTTTAATATCACAGCTATGTAGAAACAGTTAACATTAAAAATAAGAGTTAATTTTCAAAACATTTAATTTAAATTTTCCACATATTTCACACACACAGCAGAACATAACAATTTTCCTTTTTTTTCTGTTGTCCATGGTTCAAGGATTAATATGATCCCTTCAAAATATAAAATTAGAATTTTTAAAGCAGGGCTTTTTTGTGGAACTGTATTACAAACAACGAGACATGTGTTCCTAGGACAGGGATGCCCCCCCCCCACCCACATTCCACTTTTGTTTTCAAGTTTAACCAGTGACCTCAAAGTAGGACCTTGACCTATAAGGTAGGGACAATGTGGAAACATGTGATACTTCGTCTTATGATGGTATTCATATGTGTTAGTTTAACCCATTTATGCCTCGTGGACTGTCCCATCCTTCTAAATTGGATCAATTCATTTCCAAAATTAGGGATGTCGAGTATATTTATTTCTATATTTAGAATATTTCTTACAAAAATTCCTTTAAGCAAACAGCGCAGACCCTGATGAGACGCCGCATCATGCAGCGTCTCATCTGGGTCTACGCTGTTTGCCAAGGCCATTTTTCTAGCTGCTAGGCATAAATGGGTTAAGATCCATCCCAATACCTGTTGAAGTGCCTCCAGGACAATCTGCCTGTTCGTCTTGAGCGTGGAGAGCTTGTGTTCATACAGGCTCACCTTGTCCGGTACCACTGCCATCAGGTTGAACCGGATGTCGTGATACGGCTCACTGGAACCAGACACAAATCATTATACAGAATCAGGTTGAACAGGATGTCGTGATACGGTCCACTGGAACCAGACACAAATGAACCTTGTTCTGAGAAAACTGGACATAATGCATGTGATTAAAGTCAGCACAGGCTAATCAGGGACGACACTGTCCGCTTTTATGGTATTTTTAGTTTCATGGAAGTCCCTCCTTACCGAAAGTCACGTTTAGGCGGAAAGTGTCTTCCCTGATAAGCCTGTGCGGACTGCACAGGCTAATCTGGGACAACACTTTACGCACATGCATTATGCCCAGTTTTCTCAGAACGCGACTCCAATCATCATACAGAAGCCACTTTCATTCTGCCTCATTTAAAGAATGTTTGGTCCCTTCATACAGAAGCCACTTTAATTCTGCCTCATTTAAAGAATGTTTGGTCCCACTTTCATTCTGCCTCATTTAAAGAATGTTTGGTCCCACTTTCATTCTGTCTCATTTAAAGAATGTTTGGTCCCACTTTCATTCTGCCTCATTTAAAGAATGTTTGGTCCCACTTTCATTCTGTCTCATTTAAAGAATGTTTGGTCCCACTTTCATTCTGCCTCATTTAAAGAATGTTTGGTCCCACTTTCATTCTGCCTCATTTAAAGAATGTTTGGTCCCACTTTCATTCTGCCTCATTTAAAGAATGTTTGGTCCCACTTTCATTCTGCCTCATTCAAAGAATGTTTGGTCCCAATTTCAATCTGCCTCATTTACAGAATGTTTGGTCCCACTTTCATTCTGCCTTAATTAAAGAATGTTTGGTCCCTTCATGGGGTCTTGCACTCAGTGAAATGATTGACCATAAGATATCTGCATCTATGTACTGATACAATTCTGGTGAGGGTGACTACACTGGGACCACCGCGGCTCAAAATTATACATGAATATGATACACGTTATTAGAGACGGGGTCGAATAAAGGAGGCTTTTACTCTGCTGTCCACAGAAAATTATGTAATGTATTCTGAAGGCACTAAGTTGTTACGCCTGAGATAGAAGTTTAGTTCTCACAAAAACTATTTTATTTGTAAACAAAGGGCTGTGTGTACAACATGCATGCCCCCCATATGGGCTGTCAGTTGTAGTGGCAGCCATTGTGTGAATACATTTTTTGTCACTGTGACCTTTACCTTTGACCTAGTGACCTGAAAATCAATAGGGGTCATCTGCCAGTCATGATCAATGTACCTGTGAAGTTTCATGATCCTAGGCCTAATTATTCTTGAGTAATCATCAGGAAACCATTTTACTGTTTCGAGTTACTGTGACCTTGACCTTTGACCTAGTGACCTGAAAATTAATAGGGGTCATCTGCCAGTCATGATCAATGTACCGAAGAAGTTTCATGATCCCAGGCGTAAGCATTCTTGAGTTATATCCAGAAACCATTTCACTATTTCGAGTCACTGTGACCTTGACCTTTGACCTAGTGACCTGATAATCAATAGGGGTCATCTGCTAGTCATGATCAATGTTCCTATGAAGTTTCATGATCCTAGGCGTAAGCATTCTGGAGTTATCATCCGGAAACCATTACACTATTTTGAGTCAATGTAACCTTGACCTTTTACCACCTGAAAATTAATAGGGGTCATCTCCCAGTCATGATCAATGTACCTATGAAGTTTCATGATCCTAGGCGTAAGCATTCTTGAGTTATCATCCGGAAACCATTTTACTGTTTCGAGTCACTGTGACCTTGACCTTTGACCTAGTGACCTAAAAATCAATAGGGGTCATCTGCCAGTCATGATCAACGTACCTATCAAGTTTCATGATCCTAGGCATAAGCATTCTTGAGATATCATCCGGAAACCATTTTACTATTTCGAGTCACTGTGACCTTGACCTTTGACCTAGTGACCTGAAAATCAATAGGGGTCATCTGCTAGTCATGATCAATGTACCTGTGAAGTTTCATGATCCTAGGCCTAATTATTCTTGAGTAATCATCAGGAAACCATTTTACTGTTTCGAGTTACTGTGACCTTGACCTTTGACCTAGAAACCTGAAAATCAATAGGGGTCATCTGCCAGTCATTATCAATGTACCTATGAAGATTCATTATCCTAGGCGGTAGCATTCTTGAGTTATCATCCTGAAACCATTTTACTGTTTTGAGTCACTGTGACCTTGACCTTTGACCTAGTGACCTGAAAATCAATAGGGGTCATCTGCTAGTCATGATCAATGTTCCTATGAAGTTTCATGATCCTAGGCATAAGCATTCTTGAGATATCATCCGGAAAGCATTTTACTATTTGGAGTCACTGTGACCTTGACCTTTGACCTAGTGACCTGAAAATCAATAGGGGTCATCTGCCAGTCATGATCAAAATACCTATAAAGTTTCATGATCCTAGGCCTTTGCATTCTTGAGTTATCATCCGGAAACCATTTTACTATTTCGAGTCACTGTGACCTTGACCATTGACCAAGTGACCTGAAAATCAATAGGGGTCATCTGCCAGTCATGATCAATGTACCTATGAAGTTTTATGATCCTAGGCCTAAGCGTTGTTGAGTTATCATCCGGAAACCATTTTACTATTTTGAGTCACTGTGACCTTGACCTTTGACCTAGTGACCTGAAAATCAATAGGGGTCATCTGCTAGTCATGATCAATGTAGCTATGAAGTTTTATGATCCTAGTCCTAAGCATTCTTGAGTAATCATCCGGAAACCATCTGGTGGACAGACCAACGGACGGACTGACCAATCGACATGTGCAAAACAATATACCCCCTCTTCTTCGAAGGGGAGCATAAAAATACATTTAATTATGTTTATGTTTGCAAAGCACTTGGTGTAAATGACATTGGACATTTACCAAATATCATATGTACAGAAACTTTATACGATTTATAAGTAACATTTTCAATTGTTTCTTCAAATTTTGTTGGTCAGATGTCTGTATCAAACAAATTCTGCATTCAAGTTATTTTTTGTGTGTAATATTTTAGTAATTAGTAGGAATTTATACTTAACAAGTGAGTTATGAGTACAGACCCAGTTGATTTTCATACCGTATGTTTGATACTAAGGTTATCTAATTAGTTTAATTTGGGGTTTGTTTGTTTTGGACTTTTTCGTTTCTTTCAACAGTATTTCAGTCACCATGGTGGTTAGTTTACCAACTCGAACTTTTCTCAAGGTAAGCTAACAGTACTAATTGCTATACTTGAGCCAGTATCTAAAAACTGCCCAACTTGAATCAGAGGTAAGGAGAGAATGGCATAAGAAAAAGAGTTTTATGACAAATGTCTACATAAATGATGTGGCCGGACTGGGGATTAAATCCTTGTACTTTGTAGTCCAGCACCCTACCAACTGAGCCAGCCTGCTCGTGAAATCATAAAAGTACCTGAAAAATACTTCTGCATCTGTTGAGGTGGTAAGGGGATATTCTATTTTAATCATGGTTTTATGCATGGGCATTAAGGGATCTGATAAAATTGATGACATGGGTTGTGCAAAAGAAGTCACTCATTTAATAAAGAAAGTCAATAACAGGCTTTAATACTGTAAACTATCAAAATCAAAAATATTTTAAAGTACAAATCTAATATTTTACAACATGACATCCTTAAAAGCAGGGAATTAAGGAAAAAAGAAGAACTAGGCTTAGAAAAGGATGAAAAGGTCCACTTAACAGCCTGTGTTGTTCATTGAACTAGAATTGAGCTCTTGCTGAATATAAGATCCTTGATCTAGGAAAACAGGGCTTAATGCATGTGGGTAGGTCAGTATAAGGGCCTTGATCTAGGAAAACTGGGCTTAATGCAAGTGGGTAGGTCAGTATAAGATCCTTGATCTAGGAAAACAGGGCTTAATGCTTGTGGGTAGGTCAGATTAAGGGCCTTGATCTAGGAAAACTGGGCTTAATGCATGTGGGTAGGTCAGTATAAGATCCTTGATCTAGGAAAACTGGGCTTAATGCATGTGGGTAGGTCAGTATAAGATCCTTGATCTAGGAAAACAGGGCTTAATGCATGTGGGTAGGTCAGTATAAGATCCTTGACCTAGGAAAACAGGGCTTAATGCATGTGGGTAGGTCAGTATAAGATCCTTGATCTAGGAAAACTGGGCTTAATGCATGTGGGTACGTGAATATAAGAGCCTTGATCTAGGAAAACAGGGCTTAATGCATGTGGGAAGGTCAGTATAAGATCCTTGATCTAGGAAAACAGGGCTTAATGCATGTGGGTAGGTCAGTATAAGATCCTTGATCTAGGAAAACTGGGCTTAATGCATGTGGGTAGGTCAGTATAAGATACTTGATCAAGGAAAACAGGACTTAATGCATGTGGGAAGGTCAGTATAAGATCCTTGATCTAGGAAAACAGGGCTTAATGCATGTGGGTAGGTCAGTATAAGATCCTTGATCTAGGAAAACTGGGCTTAATGCATGTGGGTAGGTCAGTATAAGATACTTGATCTAGGAAAACAGGACTTAATGCATGTGGGTACGTGAATATAAGATACTTGATCTTGGAAAACAGGGCTTAACGCATGTGGGGACGTGAATATAAGAGCCTTGATCTAGGAAAACAGGGCTTAATGCATGTGGGTAGGTCAGTATAAGAGCCTTGATCTAGGAAAACTGGGCTTAATGCATGTGGGTAGGTCAGTATAAGATCGTTGATCTAGAAAACAGGGCTTAATGCATGTGGGTAGGTCAGTATAAGCTCCTTGTTCTAGGAAAACAGGGCTTAATGCATAATGGATAGTGTCATTCAAAATAATCCTATTTAACCAAATCTGGGAGGACACACAGGATTTTCATTTTGGGAGGACACACAGGATTTTCATTTAAAAGAGTTTTCGTTTCCAGGAAAAATTCAATAACAGTTCAAAGTTTCGGCTCTGCATTAAGCCCATTTTTCCTCAAATGGGGCTTAAATAACAAATCTGAATGTGTGTGGGTGACAAACCCTCCAGTAGCCATTCCAAGTCTCTCTGTTATCACGTTACGAAACTTTTCTGTCCATTCTTCATTTTTATCCCATGGTCCTGAAAATAAATAAAAAATGACATCATTATTACACATGTACCTCAATTCCTCATTTGCGTACATGTTTATAACAAATATTAAATTCAGCAGGCAACCATTAAAACCCCAGCATAGCAATGTCTACCACTATCATCATGTAAAACATGGTGACATAATATCAATCTTTATATTAATCTTAATAAAGCAATATGAAACATAATGACAAAATATAAATCATCATATTGATCTAAGTTACAGGGCGCTTATGTGAGTAAATATATCTATGTTACATAGGCCTTTGTTTTGATACATTGGGCCTATTCCTATTTTAAAATCGCATGCGGACAAGAGGCTTGTGTTCGGTATATATGAATAACTGTTGCATTCTTGTAGAGTTATAGTGCAACTAGAAAGCTTAAAAAAGTACTTCCTCAAAGTGACAAATTACAATCCCGTCAAGATTGTATGTAGCAAATTTCCATTTATCCATCTTGTCTGTTTTTCCCTACTGTGAGCGTGCCCTTTTAACCCTTTGAATGCTGGGTAATTTGTCTTCTGCTAAAATGTCGTCTGCTGAATTTCTAAAATTAGCATTTTCTTCGATTTTTTTCAAAGAATACTATCAGAATAGCAAACAGTTTGGATCCTGATGAGACGCCACGTTCTGTGGCATCTCATCTGGATCCAAACTGTTTGCAAAGGCCTTCAAAATTTCGTTCCCGCACTGTAAGGGTTAATTGTTTCAAACACTTTGTCTAAGCCTAAATCCCACTGACAATGTTAATTTTTGCCATGTTTCTGCTTGGATCAAGACTAAACACCTTGTCTAATCCTTTACCCAACTGTTAAGGTTAATGTTTGCTTTGTTGCTTGAATCAAGAGGGCTCAAACACAGGATGGTCCTAATCATTTTGTGAAATGGTAGTGGCAGAAGCGGACCAACTTATTACGTCTGATATCCATGGCACATTTATTGTCATCCAACATGGAGCTAGAATGTTGATTGCATCAATAAAACAAGACCACCGCATAAAGGGTGCCACGCTCGGCTACGGAAGCAGTTTTGAAAAAATGAAAGCTTGTCAGATTTTTTTTTTAGAGGTCACAGTGACCTTGACCTTTGACCTAATGACCCAAAAATGGGTGTGGCATGTAGAACTCATCAAGGTGCATCAACGTATGAAGTTTCAAAGTTGAGGGTGGACGCACTTTGATTTTAGAGCCAATGTTAAGGTTTTAGCACGACGCAGACGGCGGACGGCAGATGGCGGACGATGAGCTGTCTATGACAATACCTCGGGTTTTCTCCGAAAATGCCGAGCTACAAATAGTACGGACATAAAACATCTTACAAAATAACTAATAATATGACACCAGTATTATTTGTAGGACACTAATTTTCATGGATTTTCTCAAGTGGGCTAACCAATGAATTCAAATGGTCAATGTAAGTGTGTGCCCAAAGTCTCATAGCCGAATTGATCCAAGAAGTTGTGATGTCAGACTTCATGGTTGTTACTACTTTTGATAAGGAGGTGAATGAGGTTGCACATTTGATTCACATTTAAACATATTTGAATGGCTATACTCCAGATAAGAATTTGATACTAGTGTTAAATGACACATTATTGTATAAAATGGACATATAGGGTGTAAGAACAGATGAAAACGCAGAGAAAATAATAAAATAAAAATCCAAGAATGTAAGTTCCTGCTAATGTGACAAATTGTTAAATCCAGGAACTTTCATGTCAAAGAAAATAAAAGAAACCACAGAATAGAAAATGTTAAGGCATTTTATAAAATGTGTTTGCTTTTGGAGTATTAACATGAAATAATATCTCAGTATTGATAAATCACACATTTTCACTCAAAAGAGCGCTTATAAAAATGTATTTTCTCACTTAACTAAGTATTAGTAAAATATTTCATGGTATTACCCCAAGAGCAACAAGAAATGGCACGGCAGAGGCCGACGTGTATCCCCACGCCGCATGTTTGACCAAGGGGCGCCCCAGGGTTGGTAATGGAGCTATGCACAGTTGAGATTGACATTATTGTCACAAGAGATGTTCAGTATCAGTTTGAAGTAAAGCGGTGTAGAAATGACAAAGTTAATGTCAAATGAGTGAAAATCTCTGACCCAGCCCCACCCCAACCCCCATAACTTTTGACCCAGGGGTCAGATCAAAATTCCAAATAGTGCACTGTCGCACATATGCTCATAGCTACCATGTGTATAAGTTTCAAGGTTCTAGCGCTAATAGTGTAGGAGGTGATAGCGGCCAGGACGGACGGAGGGACAGACGGTGGAGATTACCACATAATAGATTTTTAAAATCTTAACGCGAACCCTAAGCTCAAGGAAAGGTCATTGGGGTCAAACATTTTATGCGCATGGAAAGGTCTTGTCCAGATAAACATGCGTATCACATATGAAAGCAATATCTGAACAGACACAGACGTTATGAGCTTTTTTTGAATCGCGGTCGCAGATTTCGAAACCTGAAAGCGGACACAAAGTTCAACAATTTCATTCGTGTGGAAAAGTGTTGTCCAGATACACATGCATACCAAATATGAAAGCAATATCTGAAGGGACACAATAGTAATGAGCCTTTTTCGAATCGCCGTCGCATATTTCGAAACCTGAACGCTGACCTCAAGTTCAAGGTCAAGGTCACAGGGGTAAAAAAGTGTATGCGCGTGGAAAAATATTGTCTAGATACATGTACACATGCATACCAAATATGAAAGCAATATCTGAAGGGAAACAGTAGTTATGAGCCTTTTCAAATTGCGATCACAGGAAAATTTCTGACCCGGCCCCACCCCAACCCCCATAACTTATGACCCAGAGGTCAGATCATAATTCCGTCGTCGTCACCGTCACACATATGCTCATAGCTACCATGTGTGTAGTTTCAAGTTTCTAGTGCTTATAGTGTAGGAGGAGATAGTGGCCAGGACGGACAGACAGACAGACAGACAGCGGAGATAACCACATAATCCCTACTTTTTCTCCGAAAAGCGTGGGGATAAATATCCTCTCGTACTGGGACCCTGCTGTGGACTCAGTGAAGCTGCCCATATCAACTTACATCAATACACAGCCAACATTGAAATAATGCAATCAACTCAAGCAGTGCTTATTCAACAGAGTAAAGAAGACAGATAAAGATAACACATTTAATTAGCGGAATATATCATGAACAGGCATGTCATTCTTCAAACAAGGCTTTTAAAGTCAAATGGCAAGCAATGGAGCAAGTTATTCATTTGAATCTTGAATGTCTAGATACATGTACATGATGTTCCACTATTCAATTCTAAACTACATGTACAAGAGAAGACATTCTATGCAAACGCGTTCAACAAAATCTGACATCATTTTAGATCTTTAAATATCCCAATTCCCACATACCATGATCTATAGGGTAGGGCTTGAGTCCGTCTAGTTCAAACAGGTGTCCGTTGATAGGCACGTAGCTGACAAAGTGGAAGGCCTCCATGGTCCGTACTGTCATCCCCTGAAGCTTCTCTGGCAGGTGTGACACCTCCTTCCTGCCACATGGAAACAGAGAATGTAGTTACCAATAACAGGCAGTCAACCAGGTTGTTTTTTTAAATCAAATTAAGCGAAAATTTTCGTCAATATATGGGACAATAATTTGACCAAGCCATAAGTATATATATTTGTCATTCCAGAGCACCGCATAACAGGTGCCAATGCTCGGCTGCGGGTGCAGTGCAATTTTGAATAAATGAAAGCTTGTCAGATTTTATTTTTTTTATAAGTCACAGTGACCTTTACCTTTGACCTAGTGACCCCAAAATGGGTGTGGTGTGTAGAACTTATCAAGGTGCATCTGCATATGAAGTTTCAAAGTTGTAGGTGGAAGCACTTTGATTTTAGAGCAAAATGTAAAGGTTTTAGCACGACGCGGACAGGGGACAACATGACGAGCAGGCTATGACAATACCTCAGGTTTTCTCTGAAGACAGACGAGCTAAAATTTCCACCCACCCCTGAAATTATGTTTTTATCTTATAAATTTAACTTCAATATAACAAGTACTTCTTTTAAACATTGCTTTTGTTTTTATTCAAATAAATAAGTTGACATCTAATCATTATCTTAGTTACAGTAGTTAAATGGAAAAGTGCGATAGACACTGATGCCCCCAAAACACATGCTTCACCAAAAACAAATTCACAGTAAACAAAAAGACAAAGGGCCATAATTCAGCCAAAACTGGTAGCAGTAGCGACATTGTATTCCTTTCTTAACAATCATCTACACATTAAGGTTGTTCAACTGCGAAAATGTAGTACAAATGTAGTCAAAAAGAAGTTAAAACAATCAAATTTTAGAACTATATTTTCAGAAGTCGAATAACAGACAAAATGCATACATGTGCCAAACTCATCCAAGCCATAATTCCTTTCTTATCAATCAGTTACATATTTAGATCAACTTAGTAAGATTGAGGGAGATCCACTCAATATTTTAAGAGGACTTAAACAGAAAATAACATTTTGGGACTGTATATTTCTCCCTGGAAAAAAGACAAAGGGCCATAGTATAAAGTATATTATACCCAAAAGTATATTATTTAATTTATTTTGAATTGTTTATCTGTACATAAACAAGACTATTGCCAAGCAATAAAAGTCCCCTACCGGCTCCACCATTGTCAGAAATTCCACCATTGTCAGAATTTATTTTTTATTTGTTGCCATAGCAACCAGAATTTTTGACGTAGGAACAAAATGAAATAACGTGCATAATGTCCATATTGCCATCTATCCATGTTCCAAGTTTCATGAAAAAATGTTAAGAACTTTTAAAGTTATCACAGGATCCAGAAAAGTGTGACAGACTCACAGACTGACAGACACACACCAGAAGGGGACTAATAAAATGTTTCAAACAATGTTATAACAAGAGCTCTGCCAGTTGGAGACATACGCCCCCCCCCCCCTAAACAGGGCATTTAACTAGTGACCCCAATTTGAATAGGGGTCATCTACTGTCCAAGGTCGATGCACATGTGAAGTATCAAGCCAATAGGTAAAGTTGTTAATGAGTTATGGATCGGAAATGAATTTCAAACTTATTGTGATAGTGACGTTGACCTTTGACGTTGTGACGCTAATTTCAATAGGTGTCATCTACTGTCCAAGGCCAATGCACATTGGAAGTATTAAGCCAATCGGTCCCTCCATTCACAAGTTTGATCGGAATTTTGTTTCACTCTTAGTGTGACAGTGACCTTGAACTTTGACTTAGTGCCCCCAATTTCAATAGGGGTCATCTACTGGCAAAGGCCAATGCACATGGGAAGTATCAAGCCAATTGGTCTATCCATTCACAGGTTATTGATGAGAAACAAACTGGTCTACCGACAGAACAACCAACCGTCATCAAGAAAAACAATATTAACCCTCTTCTTCTCGAAGGGGGGCATATATATGTGTACTAAAGAAGTGATAATTACATTTAACAAAAGTTTGCTCGGGATCAGAATTTTTTTCTGCCCTATTAATAAAAACTGTTATATAAGAATTAGAAGTTTAGCAAATTAACAAGTGTTTTGTTCAAAAATTTGTTTGACTTTAATAACATTCACAGAACTTCGAAGTTCATTTTTGACTTGTCCGTATGGGCAGCAGAGTTTAACTCAATAGGGAAAGGTCTGGGGGAAGGGGGAGGATATAAAGTAACTCAATTGGGAAAGGTCTGGGGGAAGGGGAGGATATAAAGTAACTCAATAGGGAAAGGTCTGGGGGAAGGGGAGGATATAAAGTAACTCAATAGGGAAAGGTCTGGGGGAAGGGGAGGATATAAAGTAACTCAATAGGGAAAGGTCTTGAGAAGGGGAGGATATAAAGTAACTCAATAGGGAAAGGTCTGGGGGAAGGGGAGGATATAAAGTAACTCAATAGGGAAAGGTCTGGGGGAAGGGGAGGATATAAAGTAACTCAACAGGGAAAGGTCTGGGGGAAGGGGAGGATATAAAGTTGTTGATTTACACAGGAGACAATTCATTTTAAAATGTCTTTGTCCCAAATGCATCAGCAAGGTCATATGCTAGAATTGATGGAATTGATGGATATGCAGCAAATTCAGTTATACACTTTCCATTTTGAACTCACCTTGCATGACTGTTATGAGCTCTAGCTAACTCAGGAATGTTTCCTATCGCATATCCTTTGTTCTGGAAAAGATAATGAAGACAACACATTGACTAACCGATATCTGACAAGATCCAATACAGAATAGCAACAGGCCTCTATAATTCTACCACATGTGTCGCAACAAAAGTTTCCTAAGGGCTATTTGTTCTTATAGCTACTCTGAAAGGGTTAATTAGCACAGCTTACTATTTCAATTACTCGCAGATTTCTCAATACCGTCATCCCTCTGCTAAGGAATTCATTCTAAATAAAGCAAAGGATACATGTCTCAGCCAAGGGTATAGCTAGAGTCATAGTGTGCATTCAAACATGTCATGAAGTTTGTGTTTTGAATTGTTTGCTACATAAAACATTGCATTCAATATTGAATCAATTTTTATTATTTGCATATGTGATCATATGGTGTAATGGTAAAAAACACATTGAAAAAAATAAAGCAATCTAGCAATGCTCGCATATTACAAATCTTTGTTAGTCTCCAGTATGCTACAAACCTTGTGTTTCATGTTCAATTTGTGAGTCTTCAGTATGCTAGAAACCTCTGCAGTATACTATAAACCACAAGGTTCATGTTGGAGCTGCAAGTCTTCAGCATATTACAAACCTCTGGGTTCATGTTGGAGCTGCAAGTCTTCAGTATATTACAAACTTCTGGGTGCATGTTGGAGCTGTAAGTCTTTAGTATATTACAAACCTCTGTAAGTTTTCAGTATGCTACAAACCTCTGCAAGTCTTCAGTATGCTACAAACCTCAGTGTTTATGTTGGGGCTGTAAGTCTTCAGTATGCTACAAACCTCAGTGTTTATGTTGGGGCTGTAAGTTTTCAGTATGCTACAAACCTCTGCAAGTCTTCAGTATGCTACAAACCTCTGCAAGTCTTCAGGTTGCTACAAACGTCAGTGTTTATGTTGGGGCTGTAGGTCTTCAGTGTGCTACAAACATCTGCAAGTCTTCTGCTACAAACCTCTGCAAGTCTTCAGAATGTTACAAACCTCGGGGTTCATGTTGGAGCTGTAAGTCTTCAGGTGAGCCAGGGTCTCTCCCAGGGTCACCTTCTCACAGTTCAGTAGCACGCTGAGCAGGGCGTGGGTGGCGCAGGAATTGGGGATCATCTGAACATAGAAACTGGAGCTTTGTAACAAATGTAACCAGATTACAACAAATAGACATTTCAGATAAGTATGTTCCTTAAATCTAGCACATGCAAAATTGACAATTAGAATTCAAAGAATTACTTAAATAAAATAAGAATAACTGTAGGTACCAGGCAATTTTGCGTTTAAAAATAGCAAAATACTGAAAATGTGTTGCACATGTTAAAGCCACACACCTTGAAATGAAATACCTAGATGCAATTTGAAAGTGTGCAAAATTGTCATTAAATCTATAGCCTAGTTAGCAATATTTCATTTTTTATTTTTTTTTTAAACCGAAAGTAGGATTTCTATATGTATACGTCCATTTCAACAAACGCGATTATTTATATGTTTTAAAGCGCAAAAAGACGGATTTCTACCTTGCAATCACCAGATATATTCTAATTGGCATAGATAAAATTAAGTATATAGCCAATTTAGCAAGTAATTTATTATTTTTTCAAACGGTATCGCTTTTAAAACCAAAAGTAGGATTTCTAGACATACCGGTATACGTCCATTTCGAGAAATGCGATTATTTTTAAGTTTTAAAGCACAAAAAAGACGGATTTCTACCTTGGAACCACCAGATACATTTAAATTGGCATATATAAAATATGTTTTGTATTTATACTTAAATTTACTATGCAAAATAAGTTGTGTGGCTTTAAGTAAGACAGGTCTATGAGAGAGAAAGAAAAACTTTCTGATAGAAAGTTTTAGATAAAAACAAATTCCTTTAAAACTTTGGCTTTTTGTATGTTACCCCCCTCTGAACTTATTTTTGTTTAGTTTCGAGGGGTGGAGGAAGGTTTCAATAGGAAAGATAATAAGGTGGACATTAAGTGCCAAACCTGTTGGGCAAAGAATATGCTGTTAACGACGTCTGGATCAGTGACAAATTGTTCGTCTTCTGTTATAGTCTTGCGCCGCGACCTGCGCTCTTCAATCCAACGGAACAGGAAGATGAAGCCATATGTGTTCCTGTACAGAGGGAAGACTGTGAGTTGTTGATTGTGATTGATTTATTGAGGAAGATTTGAGTGAGAGTAGGGGAGATGATCAGGAAACTCAGCACTGGTTTACAGATTTCCATTTATTTTCTTAGTGGCATTTCAAAAACATACAAGTTCAAATGCTATGTTAGTAATACACATATTTTCTATAAAAAAAGAAATACACAATGTCATGCTTTATTATTTTATCAATTGATGATTATCAAGAAAGGAAACATTATTTGTCTTTGTCATTAGTGCTTTTTCACTTGTTTGAATATTATGTATACATTATTTTCTTGATCTATTATTTGTTTTTGGAAATTGTAATTTGGCTAATCTGTAAAAGAAATCTCTTTACATACCCCGTTAGTATGCAAAGCAAATAAGAATACATAGTATGCAAAGCATACATCAATAACAAAAATGAACACTTAAGTGAGTGTGTGTTTGTATTTGTAAATGTTGTCCCCCAAAGTGTGAAATAAGAGTTGTTTCTGATTAATGATAATTGGCACGGTTTAATGAGGGGTATAAGACAAGTAAAGAGTTGATTGAAAGCTGAACGGAAATACTTCTCCTTTAATTTGCCACAAAATACATGTAAAATGAAGACCTATCATGTAAAATGAAGACCTATCATGTAAAATGAAGACCTATCATGTAAAATGAAGACCTATCATGTAAAATGAAGACCTATCATGTAAAATGAAGACCTATCATGTAAAATGAAGACCTATGACGCAACTGTACAGAAGTGACATCTCTTGAAATTTTGAGCAAAGCTTGACCCCTGGATGCAAAAGTACTACCATTTCTCCCCGAAAAGTTGCCACTTCTCCCTATTTTGGCCTTTGGGAGAAGTGACTTCTCCCTAAATTTTGAACCTAGCTAGACCCCTGAATGTGTGTGTCATATCATAACCTTATACTAGAAAATACAATGTGTGTGTCATATCATAACCTTAAACTAGTAAATACAATGTGTGTGACATATCATAACCTTATACCAGTTAATACAATGTGTGTGACATATCATAACCTTATACCAGTTAATACAATGTGTGTGTCATATTATATCCTTATACTAGTTAATACAATGTGTGTGTCATACCATAAACTTATACTATTCAAGTTCAAATGCTATGTTAGTAATACACATATTTTCTATAAAAAAAGAAATACACAATGTCATGCTTTATTATTTTATCAATTGATGATTATCAAGAAAGGAAACATTATTTGTCTTTGTCATTAGTGCTTTTTCACTTGTTTGAATATTATGTATACATTATTTTCTTGATCTATTATTTGTTTTTGGAAATTGTAATTTGGCTAATCTGTAAAAGAAATCTCTTTACATACCCCGTTAGTATGCAAAGCAAATAAGAATACATAGTATGCAAAGCAAATAAGAATACATAGTCTGCAAAGCAAATAAGAATACATAGTATGCAAAGCAAATAAAAATACATAGTATGCAAAGCAAATAAGAATACAACGTATTGTGTGTTGAACCAAATTCGGGGTTTTCCTATAATTAACTACAATGTAAACTAATTAACTGGTGTCAACAGTTACTATAGTTCAACAGTTCTCCGAACTAAAATTATTTCTTTAATGATGGAATAACACTGAATTATGGCATAATCCTTAAGTTTAATAATCTCTGTATAACTTTGGCAGTGAACAATGTGTACCCAAACTACTTACATGAGAAGAACACATGAACTTGTGTTGTATATTTGCCATGTTTAATGGTGACTTGCAAGAATTCCACATGTTCTACAGATATTAAGTTTAAACTAGCAAACTGGTATTTATTAAAAACTAATGGTTTTAATGAGTCATTTTTTTAGTCCAATTAAAAAAAAGTACCGGTTCTGCGCAGATTGGGACAAATAAGCACAAAAAAAACATTAAATAGCAAAAATGTGCATTCACCATGGTGAAATCTTCAGATTGGGAATGATGGGACTCCTTTATTGTGAAATCTTCAGATTGGGAATGATGGGACTCCTTTATTGTGAAATCTTCAGATTGGGAATGATGGGTCTCCTTTATTGTGAAATCTTCAGATTGGGAATGATGGGACTCCTTTATTGTGAAATCTTCAGATTGGGAATGATGGGACTCCTTTATTGTGAAATCTTCAGATTGGGAATGATGGGTCTCCTTTATTGTGAAATGTTCAGATTGGGAATTATGGGTCTCCTTTATTGTGAAATGTTCAGATTGGGAATGATGGGACTCCTTTATTGCTTGGTACTTGATTGCACAAACTCATCTCAATATTCCCTTACATGCCTTTTTGCTGAAATTGTCAGTTTCAGAGCTCATGTTATTTGTTCACTTGCAGATAATGCATTCTTGTAACAAAATTGATGCAACTTTCCTCCCTTTTGGGATTTTTCCTCCCGCAAATGGAAAAATGCCCTTAAAAGGCAATTAATAAAGGAAAAAATCCCTTTCCATGTACATGTATAGTTGTTGGTTGTTTTGTATGTTGAAACCATATATTTCCAATTTCTTATTTCAGTCCCGCAGTCCACAGAAATAATAATACCATTCATTATTAATTACAATGTTTTATAACTGCTCTAAACTACATGTATTATTATTGATTCTATGATTATTTCCATCTCATCATTTAATAACACAAATTGAATGAATGTATAAATTGAACTCTTACCCTTCAAATGCTTTCTGAAGATCATATATTTCTTCCACCTGGACACCTTTCACCCCTTAAAGAATACAATGTGTGTGTCATATCATAACCTTATACTAGTAAACACAATGTGTGTGTGTCATATCATATCTTTATACTAGTTAATACAATGTGTGTGTCATATCATAACCTTATACTAGTAAATACAATGTGTGTGTCATATCATATTGCGTGTGTGTCATATCATATCCTTATACTAGTAAACACAATGTGTGTTTGTCATATCATATCCTTATACTAGTAAACACAATGTGTGTTTGTCATATCATATCCTTATACTAGTAAATACAATATGTGTGTGTCATATCATATCCTTATACTAGTAAACACAATGTGTGTGTGACATATCATATCCTTATACTAGTAAATACAATATGTGTGTGTCATATCATATCCTTATACTAGTAAACACAATGTGTGTGTGTCATATCATATCCTTATACTAGTAAATACAATGTCAGTGTGTGTCATATCATATCCTTATACTAGAAAATACAATGTGTCAGGGGTCTCGCTAGTGGGCGAAGTGGGCGATTTGCTCGCCAAGGGAATATTTATGTCGCTAATTAATTTTATGAAGGCGACATAACTTCTCCACCTTTTAATTATTTGTTTGTGCCACACATTGACCATTAAAATCAATTTGATGTTGAGAATTGGACACAGGAGAATTCTCAGCCAGAAGTTGCCCCATTTACAGGTCATGCAAAGTTGAACATTCAAATGCACAGTCGGGAGCTATTAGAGTTCTTAAAATTGTTCATAGGTGAAGTCTTGATTAATTGCCTTGTGCTGGCTACCAATAACTATACTTGAGCAAAGTTAAACAGCCCATTAAAACAATACAAAGAAATGATCAAATGGGAAGAGTTAACCTAGCACACTGGCAATAAATATAGGGCTCATTTACGGGTAAGATTTGGAATCTGTGCTGTAAAATGAGACTTTAAATAAATTTTTATTTCAAAAAATTGTAGTACAATATTAATTCGATTTAATCTTGATTTTCTTAAAATTTACAAGGAAGTAAGAAGATTATGAATATTACTGGTTTTGTTAAAATTGAAGTTTTATTTGATACACCTGTACAGGAAAAAAATAATAAAAAGTACCAGAATAATTTACAATCAATTACAAATAAGAAAAATGTAGGTTTCATACACTTGACATCTCTTATTATAAATGAAATGCAGCCTTTTGAATTCCATCACCCATTTCAGCCTCTATTATTGAAATAGCTTATCAGTTATCACATACATAGCATGTTAAGTGTTAAATATATAACTTAAACTCAGTCAAATACATCAATAACAAAAATGAACACTTAAGTGAGTGTGTGTTTGTATTTGTAAATGTTGTCCCCCAAAGTGTGAAATAAGAGTTGTTTCTGATTAATGATAATTGGCACGGTTTAATGAGGGGTATAAGACAAGTAAAGAGTTGATTGAAAGCTGAACGGAAATACTTCTCCTTTAATTTGCCACAAAATACATGTAAAATGAAGACCTATCATGTAAAATGAAGACCTATCATGTAAAATGAAGACCTATCATGTAAAATGAAGACCTATCATGTAAAATGAAGACCTATCATGTAAAATGAAGACCTATCATGTAAAATGAAGACCTATCATGTAAAATGAAGACCTATCATGTAAAATGAAGACCTATCATGTAAAATGAAGACCTATGACGCAACTGTACAGAAGTGACATCTCTTGAAATTTTGAGCAAAGCTTGACCCCTGGATGCAAAAGTACTACCATTTCTCCCCGAAAAGTTGCCACTTCTCCCTATTTTGGCCTTTGGGAGAAGTGACTTCTCCCTAAATTTTGAACCTAGCTAGACCCCTGAATGTGTGTGTCATATCATAACCTTATACTAGAAAATACAATGTGTGTGTCATATCATAACCTTAAACTAGTAAATACAATGTGTGTGACATATCATAACCTTATACCAGTTAATACAATGTGTGTGACATATCATAACCTTATACCAGTTAATACAATGTGTGTGTCATATTATATCCTTATACTAGTTAATACAATGTGTGTGTCATACCATAAACTTATACTAGTTAATGCAATGTGTGTGTCATATCATATCCTTATACTAGTTCAGGGCTCGTGCTGTCTTTGCCATTTGAGCCATTTGCGAAAATATTGAGAAATTGGCTCATGAAAATTCTGATTTGCGAAAATGCTAAAATCTCGCAAATCTTCATTGAAATTATCCGCCATTTAAATCCAAACTGGTTTTGTATAGTTTTCTCTTTGTTTCATTAAAAGTGTTCGCAAATTAAACAATAAACGAAAACCGTTCTGCACCAGATGACCTTATTGTTATTGAAGTGCACGTGGTAGCTGGCCAATCAACATTGAGTTCGCTCACAAATAATATTGAGTCAATCATGCGGAGACACTTGGAATACACAGTTGATATTGTTGTCTGCCTACAATTTATCGGCTAATGGCAAACGTTGTATTTAAAGATAAACAAATGACAAGAGCAACAATAAATAATTTCTCAGCTGATCACTTAAGACCTGTCTACCAATTATCGATCTGAATTAAAGGATGATTATTAAATAATTAGTTCTATGTTGATGATGTTACACCTTTCTGACGATTATCGATGTTATCGTTTGAAATAAAAGGTGATAATTAAGTTGTTTTTACCCACAAGCTATGCTATTGTAAGAAAAATGTCAACCAAATGGTATATTTATTACGTATTTGCTAGGCTACCAATTTTCATTTTCTGCAATCAAACGATATGCAAATTTTATTTCAAGTGCAGAACGCGTACGTTTTCGGATAAATTATTTTTCGCTGATTTAAATTTATTTTCGGAGTTCTTTATAGAACAAATAGAATGCCGAATACACAAGCGGTAATACAGACGATAAGGTTTATATTATTTCGAATTGCATTCACTTGAAATTGCAATTGGAAAGACTATAACAAAGAAGAATTTGTAAGTCTCTGGGTGGGGTGGGGGGCTTTGCCCTTTATTCCTGTTGGGATCCTGGTTCTAAGACCCCCGGCCTAATTTTCAGGATTTCAAATTTGGGACAACTTACTCCACTGTTAAATGTACATGTACAAATTAACTTATGTTTGTACTTTGAAAAGTACCGTAATAATTACTAATATATTGAAAACTGCATGTTATATTATATGTGATATGCCCTTGTTGTCATAAAAAGAAATATGAACAAGTTGATAGTATATATTATTATTTAAAAACCACTTTTTGCGCGCGCTGAAAAACGAAATCTGGATTGCTCAAAGAAATTTTGGGCCAGCGCTAGCCCTGCTAGTTAATACAATGTGTGTGTTATATAATAACCTTATACTAGTAATTACAATGTGTATGTCATATCATAATGTTATACTAGTAAATACAATGTGTGTGTCAAATCGTAACCTTTTTCTAGTAAATAGGTGTGGCAGGTAGATACATCATACTTACAATTCTTGCAATATCTGTATGGTACACTTACCCATTGTGGTTACATAGCATAACTTACTTGAACAAGAGATGTGTTTTCTCAGAAACACAATGCCCCCTATTGCGCCGCTCTGAAGCCCAATATTTGACCTTTGACCTTGAACGATGACCTTGACCTTTCACCACTCAAAATGTGCAGCTCCATGAGATACACATGCATGCCAAATATCAAGTTGCTATTTTCAATAATGCAAAAGTTATTGCAAAACTTTAACCAAGGTTAAAGTTTTAGGACACACACAGTGACAGACAGACGGACAGATGGACGGACGGACAAACATGCCAAAAACAATATGAATGTTGTACATAAAAAAATGTACGAAGAGCAAACAAACTCTCATTATTATTACTATGTTTAAGTGGTAAATTACTTGTCATACCGGTACTTACCAAAATCTTGTAGCAGCAACGTGAACAGACCTACAAATAATAATAACAATGTAATTAATAGTTGCCGTTCCAGAGGTAGATAATCTTAAGGATGTTCTGTAACTTATGGTGGAGCCTAGTGCTTGGAAAATATTCCAGGAAAATTATTAATTGTTCAGTAACAGGCACATAAAATTTATAATACATATCATGTGTGTTTTTGCTTAGCATTTTGGGAATGAGGAACATGTAGGTGGTCATTGGATTTTGTTTGGCTAGCCATCTCTATAAAATTGAGACAATAAGTGTTTTGAATATTATATCTACTAAGGTTGAATTCATTGAGCTGGATAGGGAGAGGAACTAAATAATGCAATATAGTTTTTATTATATATTTTTTGTTATATATTATTTACCTTAAATTGGGAGTTTTTGACTCGTCCAAAATATCATTGGCATAAATCTTCTGACAACATTTCATGAAGATCGGACAATAAATGTGGCCTCTAGAGTGTTAATAAGGCAAATGTTGACGCTGCATGACGCACAACGCACGACGGATAAAAGGCGATCACAAAAGCTCATCATGAGCACATTGTGTCTGGTGGCTCTCCAGTTCCACATCCCTTATCAAACATTTTTGAGACAGAATCAGTGAATGTATTGATTCTGAAACAGTGTTATTTTTCTTCCAAACAAGGGTCCAGTAGGGAGACCCGTTCCAAATGGAAAAAGGTTTTTTTCCCAAATGGGACCTAAAAAATCCCCATTGAAGGTTTCCCCAAAAAAAAAATTTTTTTAACTCTAAACATGTCATTCATCTCCATATCCAGCTCTATAAATTGAACCTTAGAAAAAAATTATATTGAAATCAATGTTAACAATTAATCAATTATCAATTTTAAAGTATATTTGTAAGCATAAAATCTACAAAATTAATTTCCCAATTTAAGTCAAAAAGGACGCCATATTTCCCAATCCATAAGGACCTGGGCCCATTCCAATGGTGAAAAAAACATTGTAGCAAGTTCCTGACGGAGACCCTTGTTACAAACAATGTGGAGGGCTTGACTTGGTTTGAGTAATACAGCCATGCAGAAGTTGAGAGGTGAATTAGTGCACCATCAAGGAAAGCGCGATTCTGACAAACCACTCAGCAACTGCTGGCTGTATGGATTCCTTAAAAAGTGGGAATTGATATTCTCAACCCTCAAACCCTCAGCTCTGAAATCAAACAGGGCAAAATATTTAACTCCAGAGGTTGTAGAGCAGTCTTTCAACAGCCTAGAGGTGGTTGTGGTGGAACACAGCTTGCAAGAAAGGCAGGATTGCATATTTAACCTTGATGTACACATGCAAGAGATTAAATGCATAGGTGGCTGAATCAACAGGAAAAGTGGTTACACAAACTAATGTAATTTAAAAAAAAAAAATTAACCAATGCATGAAATTCTAGCCCTGTGTGTGGTAACACAAATACAATTATATTTTATGCAGTCTTACACATGGTTGCAAAAAAATCTCACATCTACATTAACAGTGCACAGTTAAATGAGAAGGTTTAAAGGGGCCTTTTCACAGATTTTGGCATGTATTGAATTTTGTCAGTAAATGCTTTGTACTGATTAAGCAAACATTGGATCTAAAAAGCTCCAGTAAAAAGTCACGAAAAAAAAATTAAAAAAATAAGAAAAAAAAGTAACTCAACAAGGCTCGAATCACTTACCCCTGGAATCCTGGAGTAAAAGTCTACCACTTAGACCACTCTGCCATCCGTGCTCAAATATGGAGGGATGTATTTTATACTTTATATAAGCAATCCTTGTGGTTTCACAAAATATAACGACAACAACAGAACTCTTCAAATTATTCAATCGTTCGCGTTGCAACGATTTATAATTTTCAGGTTTTTAAATTGTCAAAAAATGCATATAATGGCTATTTTGGAGCATGGTAAATGTTCAGTATTACTGTATCCTCACAAATATCATAACTTAAACGAAAATTTGCGAATCTGAAACAACTTTTTTTAAATTTTGTCAATTAACCAAAACGTGAAAAGGCCCCTTTAAAATAAAGTTTAATGAGTACGAAAGGTACTGTGTACGAATCTAAATACAATGTGCTAGCAAAATAAGGCTACAAAAGAAATATACCTGGGTCGCTCTCGAGTTCTAGCCAACCTTTATTCATTATTCGAATAACAATTAAACACAAAATGTGTCAACTTAACAACATATATTTATAACAGCTTGTTCTTCTTCTTCTAAAACTCCTTTGAGAAGAGCGTAAATACCACTAATCACAACGAAGCACCATAAAATGCACAATGTAACAGACGCTTCTTATTCTCCGTTATTATATAGTTTCCAAATATGAAAACATATAAAAGATGGTAAATGAAACATAGTAAAATAAGAAACAATAAACAACGGGCAGCCATTCAACATAAGGACGGTTTATTGAAGACGTGGCAAGTAGTTTATTCAACACACATATGTACAAATATTCATGTATTAAAGGGGCCGTCCAACAGATTTTGGCATGTATTGAAGCTTGCCATTAAATGCTTTAAACGCTTTATATTGATAAATTAAAACATTTGAACTAAAAATATCCAGTAAAAAACAAGAATACAATTTGAAAAAAGGAAAACAAGTAACCCTCAACAGGGCTCGAACCACTGACCCCTGGAGTCCTGGAGTAAAAAGTCTCATGTTAAGGATGTATTTTTAAACTATATAAGCAATCCTCGTAGTTTCCCAAAATATCGTTTCGCGTCGAACGACGCTTTATCTGTTGGACGGCCCTTTTAACAAGAAATTGCAGACGATCTTTATTTAATTGATATAAAGGTGTCATGTTTACCGTTTACCTGTACATAATCGATAGGGCCCACACATTTTAATAAAAATATTGAATAATACGTTGAATGTATAATATTGGAGAAAAAATCAAGAGTGCGAGTTGCATTTTTTTAAGTGTTAAAACTTTCTCTGAACTGTAGCGCCGTTAAATGTCGCATCGCCGTAATATGTCGCAGGCTACGAGATTTGTCGCAACCTTGACGATAAATGTCGCAAGGAACGATAAATGTCGGAAATCCTGATAAACTTTAACGATAAATGACGCAAACATTTAAACTGCCGATATATGTCGCAACATTAACGATAAATGTCGCACACCTTTGTAAGTCATGTTAAAAATGAAAAGTTGAAGTAAAAATGACTAAAACTTTAAAGTTGGATGTAGATTACCCGACGAGGTTATTTGGGCCGACTTCCATCACAATTGTCAGCTTTTAGTTAGTATTTTAATGAATTTCTATTACGTCTAATGCCCAGGGTTGCGAGAGAAATTACATATTTTACTTGCTTTCATTTAGTTCACCCTTAAAGGGACCGTCAACCGCGATTGACGAAAAAATAAAAGTTAAAAAACACCGTATTTTTTACAATTATTAGTTTATATGGATTAAAATATCACGATTATTATATTACATTACTTGAAAAAAAGTATTTTCAGTATATTCGATAATAAAATATCGCGATGTGAAATCGAAAGTACATCGCAAAAAATAGGTGACAACGATAAACACACTATAAATAACGCAAGTAGATTGATCATTTTATATATAAAATATATACAATTCGCTACGCATGCACAAATAGCATTCCTTGGTTTACCACGTGACGATGATGATCAATCTACTTGCGTTATTTATAGTTACCTGGTACCTGTGCCCAGTACAATTTATTACCGAATATACTGAAAATATGAAAACTTAACAACTTTTTTTCAAGTTATGTAATATACCAGTCGTGATTATCAATATACACTAAGAATTTAAAAAAACGGTATTTCAGAAATTTTCTGTTTTCGTCAATCGCCCTTTAAATTGTAGGTAGTGTCAAATGAATATTCAGGGTTGCTCATGCATTGGCGTTTACTTATTTAACCACGATTTAAAGTGGTTTCGGAAAATTGTCTTTATATCTTGAGGAAATATAGATTTGTTATGAGTTTTCACAAAATTAAATCTTCAAAGCAAGTCGCAATATTTAGCTTACCAGGAGCAGATTTTTTATTGTATACAAACTTGTATACGATATATTTTCCTAATAAAAGAGAAAATATACCCCCAGTGTTGTGCTTTATATATAGATATAAGTCTATGATTTTTTGTTCGATTATTTATGCGTGAAAAAACGCAAGTATAATAATGCGCGTATTATAAAATCGTCACCATGCGCTATTTATAGAAATATTAACCACTTAATTTACAAAATCCGAGTTTTTTTAGAACGTACAATACAAGTTTTACAAATAAATTCAATAAATAAAAACTAAACGTTAGCCTATGTAGTAATATGCATCTTGTGTCGCGTCAGGTATTCCGAATCACGTCACTTATTCCGAATCGCAATCTCTATGGTAGTATTTTGTCTCATCAACCTTGTAATAGTATTGAACAGGCTTTACCATTTTAGTTTTTACATTCCACTTTTATTGCACGTCAGTTTGATTTTTTTGTGTTTTAACTGGCGCTACACTAAGCCGTTGTCTTATATTTGAGTCGTGTTCTGAGAAAACTGGGCGTAATGCATGTGCGTAAAGTGTCGTCCCAGATTAGCATGTGTAGTCATGTGTATTTTCGGTATAGGAGGGACTTCCATGAAACTAAAAATACCATAAAAGCGGAAAGTGTCGTCCCTGCGGACTGCACAGGCTTATCTGGGACGACACTTTACGCACATGCATTACATCAAGCCCAGTTATCTCAGAACACGATACATTTTGTTTGATAGGTGGATTTTCATGTACCTTTCGCTTTCTAGAGCGCCACACACATAATAACGCAAATTAGCTTGGTATGGAAGCGTGACGCTTGTATGTAAGTGAAGTTACCAATGTATCCGATTGAGGTAATATACCGTTATTGAAGCATGCCTCTTTAAATCGGAAAAATGTTCAACTGATTCGGCCGATTCACCATATTTTGCTAAAATACAAAATTTAAATATTTAATTCGAGGTCACTACATCCAATGTATGAGGTAAAACATTCACTTAGTCGCTTTTATTATTTTGTTCAATGTCATGCGCCATAGTTCAGTAGCCAAATAGTCCGCATCAAGATTTTTCTCGAACAATAGACCCTTTCAGTTATTCGCATTTGCTTGTGTAAGAGTTGTGTCCCTCAGCCGGATGTGACGTAATGAGATGATACAAAATCCGCCAGAAAGAAAATTGTACAGTGTCGCTGATAATATCAACGTCTCTTGCACTTTAACGTATATTATATTATTTTATTATATTGACGCCTATTAAAGCTTTCGCTTTTCGCATATTTCATTTTAGTACATTGAAGCGTGAAAATACATTAAACATTCCGTTCAATAACCCTGTGTGTCACAAGACAAATCCCGTACTGTAACCACTAAACTTTAAACGTAAATATTTTATAAAAATGCCAAATATTGAAAAAAGCGCCGAACGTTTATATTTTAATGGTATTGATCATTGACATATGATTTTAGCGCTTTTTTTACCACTTGGGAACATGACCTTTACAATTGAAAATAGGAATTGAAGTGTCAATTCACCCCACCTGCAAAGTTTAGACTCCGCCCACTGGTTAGCAAAAATAGGTGGAATTCATGTAAGCGCATAAAGGGAAGGCTGACAAAATCATCGTTTGTAATGATAATCATGCAACATCAAATACAATTTTACTAGTTATGTCTGAATAAAACATTTGCATGCAAGGAAATGCATTTTTGAAACGATTATATTGTTGTTATTATTTGTTTTTACTAACAACGAACTCGGGAGTAGAACACAATGTAAGAGCTCGGTATGTGGTTATGTTAAAAAATCATGGCGATAGTCCGATGGCGACAATGCGATGATACGATGGCGACAGTGCGATAGTACGATGGCGATAATACGATAGTCATATCGTACTTTCGCCATCGTATCATCGCATTGTCGCCATCGTACTATAGTGTTATCGTACTGTCGTCATCGTATTATCGCCATCGTACTATCGCACTGTCGCCATCGTCTTTTCGCACTGTCGTCATCGTATTATCGCATTGTCGCCATCGTACTATCGCACTGTCGCATTGTCGCCATCGTACTATCGCACTGTCGCCATCGTATTGTCGCACTGTCGTCATCGTATTATCGAATTGTCGCCATCGTACTATCGCATTGTCGCCATCGTACTACCGCGTTGTCGCATTGTCGCAATCGTACTATTGCAGTCCCAATTAAGAGATTTCCCGGTCTATGGATGAACATAGACTTGAATATGGATGAACATAGACTTGAATAGAGCACACACACCTACAAAGCTTATATAGGCATATGCCATCTGAATTCGTCACGTCTACATGATCATTAATCCAATTTAGCGTTTTCATGGGGTTTTTTAACGTACAGTGACCATTTTTAAGTAGCCAAAAGAAGCAACCGAGAGTTTCCGGACTATGGCCCTTTATTTGCTTGTACACTTTCAGAACAGTATCGTTACACCTCAAGTTCACGGTACAGATGCATATCGGTGGCCTCTCTGTCAAAATGCTGCCTCTCTGTTCATTCTCGGCTGCCTCTCTGTTATAAACATGAAAAATGGATGATCGTAATTCACAAAACAGATAAGAAAATCTAAAATTAAAGCCCGTAAACACATTTATGCATAAAAAGAGGTGGTCCATGAGTTGAAGCACATATCCAGCTACAGATTCACAGTATTCCGCAGGCCCAAACACTTATCACACACTCTATCGAAGATGGAATAATGACGAGTGTGGTTGAACAATCGTGCATACATGCCACTTTGATGACTATTAAACATAGCTTTTCCGGAATATGTCAAATATCTAGTGTCATCTTTATGATCAAAACTTTACGTTCAGTGTACGCAATATACATGTAGTAATTATCGTCAATTTTACTTAAAAAATGCCTACTTTCGCTTTCGTTGTGGCACGGAAAGCCTCTCGATCGGCTCACTTTTCTGGCACGGGAAGCCTAGTCGTCGATTAACATTGTTAAATTTCTAAGTAAAATGAGTTTAACACTTGTAAAAAGTATTGATAGTAAAAACTTAAATGTCAGAATATTGGATGTAAATATCAAAGGCGAAAGGGGACTTTTAACGTAATTATTTGGACGAACGCTATCGGCTACATATAATCGACGAATAGGCTTACCATTCCAGAAAAGTGAAAATTACATCTTACTAAGGAGAATAGAATTCTATATACGATAGAAAAAAAATGGTTTAAAACGGAAGAAAGTAGTGCGCGGTCTTAACGCATCGAACTGATGCTACGGTCTTGGCGCTTATGCTTTTGTTTAAATACCGGCCATTTTATTTCCTTTGACATAATTATTATATTTTTTATGGAATAACAGCAAGATTTGATATTTAGCTATGCTCGGAACCAGTCAAATCTCCGCGCGCATGTTTGATCTGCAGTTCTTACTTTCGATAATATTAGCTTTGGTTTGATAAATTCGAAAAATAAACTTTTCGCGTGAGACAATTACGTGATGAAGATAATACATGAATACACATGATTTATTGTTTAACGTGGCAAAAATGCCCAGGTAAAATTAGTAGTTAAATTAAACACCATAACATATATCATATTTCATTATTTTGAAGTAATTTTATTCTACCAGGGACATTATTTTAATCAATATAATAAAATAGTATAATTGTTACCAGGCATCTTGAGAGTGTTCTAGATCTGGGATACCTTTATATCCGGTTTAGTCTAGATCTGGGATACCTATATATCCGGTTTAGTCTAGATCTGGGATACCTATATATCCGGTTTAGTCTAGATCTGGGATACCTATATATCCGGTTTAGGTCGGCCTTTAGTGGAATAAATGTAAACTATATTTTCTGTAACCTCACTACATCACTAGTTAGTATTTGCATCTGATTTGCGCAAAGAACTCCACTTTATGGCATGTTAATTGGTTCGGGATAGGTGGGTTTGTTACGAGGAAAAGTTTAATAATATGATTTTTCTGTTGATATTTTTGGATTTCAGGTATTTTGTAACCTTTTAGGCGCTCTGCCTGTCAATATTATCACGATAGCATCTTTAAATGCTGCACGTGTAATAATATAACCACACATTTACCATGTTTATTTTGAACGCTTATATAAATGATGCATGCTTGTCTGAATTAATCAGTTTTAAAGTCAGCAATACTTGAGGTCATCAAAATGTAAGGTATGTATTTTCTTGCATGTTTAATATGTTATTTGGGTGAAAATACTGTGGGAAAGAAAACGCATTTTTATTACCTTTTAGCAAATGTGAAGATTCATACAATCATTCTAAGTTAATAGAACATTTAACAGTATTTATCACTGCCCCTGTATATACATGCATATAGATGTATGTCCTTATCACCCGAGAATTATTTACGGACTGTTTATTTGCGATTTTAAAATAACTTGTCTGTACAGTCAAATTCGCCAGCATGTCATTTTAAATTCCTGCAACGATATCTTTTTATACGACACACGAACACTAACTAAAAATACGAATGCTTCGGTTATTGTAGGAAAATATGTACGAAATATCTTCGTCACAGTCGGCTCGGGGCGCTAGATTGTCTTTGCTGCATTTTATGAAATTCTTTAATGTATAATTTTTCTTGCATATTTTGTGTCATTGTAACATATTTTATCAATATATTACAATTTAAAACATATAAAAAAAATCGTATAATCTCGCATTAAGATCAAATCGAAAGAATGGCAACGCTACCAGAGGGTTTTATCTCGTGACGAGTACGAGTACGATATTAAACAATTAAAAGAACATATCAGTCTTCAGTCAGTTGATCAGTATGCTAGTACATATACAATACAATATTCAATACAATTTTATCATAATTTGTGTTGCTGTAATAATGTTACAGTTTTATAACATCTTACAACCTTAACTAACCTTGATAACAGCAGTCCATTTAGTACAGGGAAATCAACAACTGGCTACTTGAGCTAAGAATTATATGAATTGATTGGGTCAATATTGACCACAACTGACAATTTCGGACAATACTGACCTGCAACGTACAATTATTGAAAATACTGACCACAACTGAGCATTTCGGCTAATACTAACTAACAACTGATCATTTTGGTGGAACCTCGTCGGGTAATATAGATCTAACCTTACAATGTTAGTTATTTTACTTTAACTTTTCATTTTTTACATGACTTACAAAGGTGTGCGACATTTTAATATCTTTAGTTTTGCGACATACATCAGCAGTTGACTTTTTTGCGACATTTATCGTTAAAGTTGCGACATATATCGTCAGTAGGATTTGCGACATTTATCGTTCATTGCGACATTTATCGTCAACTTTGCGACAAATATCGTAGCGACATATAACGGCGATACGACATTTAACTACGCTACATGCACCACAAAAACATAACATTTGACTAGAATTCGTCCTTGCCAGACCAGTGTTAAAATAACAAAGATGAAAAGAAATATTGAGCATACTATAAACTGCAAATTTTAATGAATGCATACATTTTTGACATAATATTTAAAAATGAACGTCGGACCCTTTGCGTTACTTTTTGACCTCATGTTGAGCGGGCACGAATATAAAGCGTATATGACACAAATTAACTTGAGATCAACTCAATTCTTTTGAAATTCGGCACATAAAAATAGTAGTGTTTCCGTACTTTTCGAAAAGGCAAAATAGTAAAGTAAAAAGTGTTTCGAGACACGACAAAACAAAGCAACATGATTATCATCAAAGTATAGACAATCCCAGAATCGATAATATGGGCGCCGCCATATTGGCTATTACGTAACCCGCGATTGAAAACGGTACTGAAGAATTTGACAGATTACAACGATATCATAGTGTACACCTGCTTTATTCCAATAAACAGTACTTTATGACTTCGCACATTAGGATTGAAAACAAGTGAAACATGAAACCATGTGTCGATATGTATCACATCATAAATCAATATAATTTAAATTAAAAATATACACGATAGATTCATAAAATATGTGTCTCTGCAACAATATTCAGTGACAACACGTAATGTTTAAGGCCGAGTTGGCATTTTTAAGCATACCTTTCAGTAATGCCTTTGTATAAAATTTAATTATTTCTTTATGAAATAAAATTATTCAAGCATAATTATAAAGGTATAGAAATATCTAAAGTGTAAAGTAAACGTTGTGATTTTAGCGTAAATAGTGCCGGAGATATTAACAAAGATCTATCAATATATAAAGATTGGAAACATCCATTCAGACCATATTTGTTGGATAGATCTTTGAATTTAATTAGATAGATTTAAGATCGATGTAGACAATTAAATTGATATCTGCCTTTGTTTAAGCCTATATTATTTCTTATTAAATGTCGTACTTTCTATACTTTCCGGAGATATTCATTAAGAAACGTTGTAAGATTACAGACTTCTTTAAGATTTTCAGGTAGAGATTTTTTTTTAAATTAAAATAATGTATCTAGTTTAGTCTAAAACGAAAGTGGTTTTTAGCAATCTTTTATTTAAAAATCGCTCTCAAGCTAATACAAAAATATCTAGCCAGAAATGAATTTTGTGATTTAAATGAACAAGTATCGGAGTTATTCGCTTGCAAAACTGTGTAAGATGTCAGGATATGTCATACTTTTTTATTGAAAAGGACATATCAGCTTTTGTCTACAACTTTCTTATATTATTATTTAAATAACGTTTTACATGTTGCCTGAAATATTATTAAATTTTCTTAATAACATCTTAATTCACAATTGAAATGTTCAACATGAAAAATAATGAGCCTTAAATAAACTTAAATAGTTCCAATTGTGTTCTCTAGATTTCCTAAACGTATGTCTTTATTAAATGTTCGTAAAACAGTCTAAATTTACGCTTAAAAAATAAAAACACGCACAAAATAAGTGATTTATTTTTCTTTAATTACGGATTATAAATGACAAATATCAGCGATAAAGGCGCGAACGAATTCGCTCAATGGGAGGCGATGTTCCAAGTGTGGATTAAAAGCGTTTATGGGTTTGCCCGTGACGTCACATGTCTGCACATGTGTTGATACCGAAATTGAGATAAGATATCACGCGTCGACTTTAAATAACATGTTAAATGACAATCAAGACCTTATTCATGTCAGGGACCTACACAAATAGGTCCATGTCCATGCTGTGTGTTATTACTCTTAAACGAATGCAGATGAACCTTATTTCTACTAATTACGTAATTTATATTAATAAAAAAACACGAACTATTGTGTGGTTGTCAGATCGATAACAGAAACTCTTTTAATCCTCAAATTTATTTGATAAACCCGTTTCGCTTCCTTGTTTTGCGTAGGGACCTATACACACATATATAGGTCCATGTTTTATTTCTTCAGTACCGTTTTGGAGGCGCGCGAGAGTATTCAGGGGCGGGTAATCCGGGAAGGTATCGATTTCTGGGATTGTCTATAGACCGTTCCATAATTTAGTCATTACATAATTATCTCCCCTGAATTCTCTCCGCGTCCGCCATTACACTGCTGCTTAACAATCGTTAACATATATAAGAGAGCACCGATTATTCAACGGATGAATTTCTTTCTAAATTCCAAGGCGTCATTACATGGTCTTGGTTGTCTTGGAAAACTAACACATTGACACTTAAAAAAATATATTAAATTGAATTAAATGCAATATTTTTCATTTGATTATTTGCATCAACCTTTAAATCGTGTATGCCTTTGCATTCCAGTGTTTAATTGCCCCTTTGTTCTGCATAATCCGATTATCTCGTTTTGATCAGATATTGTCCAGACTTAACTAACCACATGGTGTCATAAACCACACTGGGTGGCAGATGACAATCTGGTCATTAAACACAATTGATGATGCCACCATGTCTCATCTTCCTGGTAGTATTAAGCAGTCATTTGGTAAGATAATTTACCTCCGACATACTTAACAGTTGCGTAAATAAGATGTTACATATTTTACAAATTAAAAGTTATGTCCAATATAGAATATCAGAAATTGTACACCGTTTAATTTATGAAAAAATAAAGTATTTAAAAAATATATAAAAATAAAACATTTAACGTATTTAGCGGGTATCGGTTAATTAAAACTACGTCATTCCGTATGAATATTTGATGTTACGGCAATGCACGAACGATATCATAAAACAATAAATTACATTTGACACCAAACAGAGGTAAAAAATATTTAAAAAATATATATATGTATATAAATATATGCGTGTTAAAATGTTAGATATGTGTCACTCATACTCACTAGTAACGAGTTTTCAATATACATGAGTACACAGTTCAATTTGCATCATATGAAGTTGTGTTTTTTCAGTTGTATGTTAATATTCCTCAATAGCGTCATTCTTTGTACAAAACCCATCAAATTAAAATTACATGTAAATACTGTCATGTCCTTTGCTTTTAATATGGCTTTGTAGTATGTTTATTTTCAAAGCACTCATTACACTTTCTAACACTATTTATCACTTTAGCGTCCTCATGCCATTGATAATTATATTATTATAATTAGATGTATTACTATTGTATTTTATTGAAGCTTTTTTGCCAAAAAAATATTACGGCTTATGCATAGAGCTCTTAATTGTGTCAAATTGTCGGCCTTTCAGTCTTCAGATAATCTTTAATTTGATGCTTATGCCGCGTTTTTAAAGTTGCAAATAAATGTATTAATAAATTCGTTTGGCGCTTAATAATATATTTTTGAAATATTATTTAGGTGTTTTTTTATCGGTGTTTTTTTGTGTGGATTAATTGACTAAACATTTGGTGTCGTTATCCATATGTTTTGCGATATTTCAAAGACCTATAAAATACAATTTTTAGTATTTTTAGCTTTATAGATGTTAAATGATTCAAAGAAGAAAATATCGATATATCACATAGATCGCATTCTCTTCATCTTCCATATAATCACATAAAAGGTCGTCAAGATCAATATCACTCTCTCATGATAAAAAGCTCGTTTTTTAACGTGACAAAATTCCATCTAAAAAAATAAATATAAATCCAAACCACAATTTTTTATCTCTGATATCAGTTAGAACAAGAAAAATAATGGAAGGCGTATCAAAAATATCATACTTAATATAATATGTAATGATTTTGGAATGTATATTTTTACCAAATGAGATCAATTACAAACAATAAGCGGTAATTAATTGCGCGAGAATCTTTTATAAGTATTAATTAAAATATAATCTGCTTGATGTTGCGGCTATTAAAATCAACACAACAATACATGCGTAAATTGTTTGTGAAACGTTAAAAGTAACAAGTCTAATCAAAGACATAGTATGAGCGACTGAACCGGCAAATTTTCGCCGATGATTACCACTTGATTACAGATAAAAACAACAAATACACGAAAGCATTTCAAACATTTTATTTGTAACAATCAATCTCAACTTCAAACAATCATTTAAACAACAAAAATGTGATAATCGCCTCACATTAATTCATTAAGTAATTTAGATCTATTTATCCGACAACGGTGAAGCGGGTATTCTCTACGTCTTTGGCTTTTGGAATCGCAGACTCGCACAAGTTAGCAGCAGTGTAATGGCGGACAGTCACGTGACTGACAATATGGCGGCGGTCAATTTATCGATTATAGAACGGTCTATATCTGTAATTACAGCGCAATCACGCTTGTTAATGTAATTACAGCGCAGTCACGCTTGTTAATGTAATTACAGCGCAGTCACGCTTGTTAAAGAATGTAACGCTGCCGTGGAGCGTGATGGCACTTCTTCTTACACATATCGTGCCTCATGGTATGTTAATTGTTACAGTTTTAGAACAGGCACGAGTTTAAACAGTCGTTAATTTTCTCACAATAGCTTAAGCATGTTAAGAATCCGTGACGAAATAATTTATGCGACAACGTAAACGCATGCCATTCTCAGCGCTCTTGAAATTTTGATAAATTGTTGTATCTGCGTGTATTGCTATATTTTGTTTTGTTTTGTTTTTTTTCAAATATATTTGATTACTTTGCTAACAAGCGAATGGTTTGTGGTCTATTCCTTAAGACAAACGTTTTTCACATAGTGGGATCCTTTTAAAAGAGCGTGAATTTCTAAACTCAAAATCAATTACTGTTCATGAGTCGAGACTGGGTGGCATGTATGATTGCAAATTGTAACACGTTGACAAACAATCCACACCCAACTGAGTGAAGAAGATGTAGTGACAATCACGTTACGTCTTTATAATCCATAATATTGTGGGTGTGCAGACAGCACATAACCTAATGAGACGCCGCATCATGCGGCGTCTCATCTGGGTCTATGCTGTTTGCCAAGGCCTTTTTTCTAGACGCTAGGCATAAATGGGTTAAAGCAAATTCATTTAGAAATTCATGCTTACTTTCGACAGTCTAGTAACTTAATAATGTGTAAGTGCTGTGTCACATTTCAGTTCCTCATGCGCGAAAGAACATCATAAACTTCGAGATGCATACTAATGAATAAGTAGTTGACTACCTTATACAACTCAAGGACACAACACACAACATTATTACATACGCTTGATAGTAACGGGACGGTAGGCGAGAGGTAACGCAGTGATGTCAGGTTCGCCCTGTTGCGGTATTCAAAACTTGTGATGAAAGTTATCTGCGAAATCGCTGAATAAATAGTGATGATGATGATGATGCTGCTGCTGCTGCTGCTGCTGCTGTTGCTGCTGATGATGATGACGATGATGATGATGATGATTATGATGATAATTATGATGATGATGATGAATCTGCCGAACAATTTCATAGGAGTGTTCGTTTAAATAAACATTTAAAACTATGGTATTGCAATCTGATAAAACTTCTTGCACATAATTTTTTTTTTTCGTCAGTGCTAGTTCTACATCGCATAGCTGTTTTTAGTGATGTTTTTTTCCAAATAAAATAACGGAAACGTCAAGACCAAAAAAAGTTTGTGCGGTCTAAACACAAACCAACAATATTAATTACGTGTGTTAATTCCGGTTACATTTGTAATTCCTCAAAGTCTTAATTTCATATGACACCTATGTAGCATGGAATTTGCAAGCTTGCGCATCTCACATTATGAGCAAGGACATATCCAAATATAGAACCTATTATTTATCTTGAGTTACCTGTGTATCAGAAGTAGAAGCATCAGTAGTAGAAGTGGTACCATCTGCATCATCATCAGCAGTAATAGTAGCAGCAGCAGCAGCGTCAACAATAGTCGAAGTTGTAGTACTAGTAGTAGTAGTGGTAGAAGTAGTAGAAGAAGTAGTAGTAGTAGAAGTAGTACTTGTAGTAGTAGTAGTAGTGGTAGTAGTAGTAGTGGTGGTGGTGGTGGTGGTGGTGGTTGTGGTGGTGGTGGTGGTGGTGGTGGTGGTGGCGGTGGTGGTGGTGGTGGTGGTGGTGGCGGCGGTGGCGGCGGTGGCGGCGGCGGCGGTGGTGGTGGTGGTGGCGGCGGCGGCGGCGCGGCGGCAGCAGCAGCAGTAAGTAGTAGTAGTAGTAGTAGTAGCAGTAGTTGTAGTAGTAGTAGAAGTAGTAGTTGTAGTAGTAGTAGTGGTAGTGGAAGAAGTAGTAGTAGTGATGGTAGTGGTGGTGGTGGTAATGGTGGTGGTGGTTATTGTTGTGGTGGTGGTGGCGGCGGCGGCAGCAGCAGCGGCAGAAGTAGTAGTAGTAGTAGTAGTAGTAGTAGTAGTAGTAGTAGTAGCAATTAGAAGTAATAGTAGTAGTAGTAGTTCTAGTAGTAGTAGTAGTAGTAGCAGTAGTAGTAGTAGTAGTAGTAGTAGTAGTAGTAGTAATAGTAGTAGTAGTAGTAATAGTAGTAGTAGTAGTAGTAGTAGTAGTAGTAGTAGTAGTAGTAGTAGTAGTAGTAGTAGTAGTAGTAGTAGTAGAAGTAGTAGAAGTAGTACGTAGTAGTACGTAGTAGTAGTAGTAGTAGTAGTAGTGGTAGTAGTAGTAGATGTAGTAGTAGTAGTAGTAGTAGTAGTAGTAGTAGTAGTAGTAGTAGTAGTAGTAGTAGTAGTAGTAGTAGTAGTAGTAGTAGTAGTAGTAGTAGTAGTAGTAGTAGTAGTGGTGGTAGTAGTAGTAGTAGTAGTAATGGTAATAGTAGTAGTAGTAGTTGTTGTTGTAGTAGTAGTAGTAGTAGTAGTAGTAGTAGTAGTAGTAGTAGTAGTAGTAGTAGTAGTAGTAGTAGCAGTAGTAGTAGTAGTAGTAGTAGTAGTAGTAGTAGTAGTAGTAGTAGTAGTAGTAGTAGTAGTACTAGTACTAGTAGTAGTAGTAATTCGACTTCATTATTTTTAACTTAAGAATATAAAAAGTTTATATGCTCAAGTTATCATTGAGGCATGCACACAAGTTTCCATTGTGTACGTTAAAAACTATGAGTGACAATTTGATATATACTTGTCGTAAGGGGTAGGTCTTCAGTATTTATATTTAATACTTTTTATTGCGAATGTTTAATTTATGAGTCGTTACAGACAATAACAATCTTGTATACAAATACAATGAACCGAGGCAAATTGAAATAAAAATGCAAGAGTTAAAATGTATAAAAATTATTTGTGAAAATGTTAGCCTACATAAATGCACACCCACTTAAGTAAAAGTCAATATCAGCCATACTGTCGCCATATGACACGGTACTAAAGCGTCATTACATACTCCAGCCAGTGTTAACAACACTTGCAATCCACTACTGCCAAATAATGATGTTCCTTTGAACACGTCTACCTGTTTGCACCCATTTTGTTTTCAATTACGAACTCGTTAATGCCCAGTGGACGTAACGCACAGACGGTTTGAGTGTCACGCGTAACGTTACGTGATTATTACTTAAACGCGTTAGTTAAAGATGACGTTGCACAAACAATTATGTCATACGAAATGTGTGTTTTGTAGCTCAACGGTTAATGAAGCAATTGTTTAACTCATTTTGAAAGTTTATGCTGACCTTCACTTTTTCGACAAAAATTATGGATACTATACTGCTTCACATCATAGGTTAAATCAAACATATAAGATATACATGTATAGAGAATATGAGGCTCGATCTGGGTCAGCGTGGCTGAATGCCTGAAAGTCTGCACAGGCTAATCAAGGACGACACTTTCCAACTGGGTGGAATTTTCTGTTCAAAGGAAGTCTCTTCTAAACAAAAATCCAGATAAGACGGAAAGTGTTGTCAGCAGGACTGCACAGGCTAGACGGAAAGTGTTGTCAGCAGGACTGCACAGGCTAGACGGAAAGTGTTGTCAGCAGGACTGCACAGGCTAGACGGAAAGTGTTGTCAGCAGGACTGCACAGGCTAGACGGAAAGTGTTGTCAGCAGGACTGCACAGGCTAGACGGAAAGTGTTGTCAGCAGGACTGCACAGGCTAATCCGTGAAGACGGAAAGTGTTGTCAGCAGGACTGCACAGGCTAATCTGTAGACGGAAAGTGTTGTCAGCAGGACTGCACAGGCTAATCCGTGAAGACGGAAAGTGTTGTCAGCAGGACTGCACAGGCTAATCTGTAGACGGAAAGTGTTGTCAGCAGGACTGCACAGGCTAATCTGTAGACGGAAAGTGTTGTCAGCAGGACTGCACAGACTAATCTGTAGACGGAAAGTGTTGTCAGCAGGACTGCACAGGCTAATCTGTAGACGGAAAGTGTTGTCAGCAGGACTGCACAGGCTAATATGTAGACGGAAAGTGTTGTCAGCAGGACTGCACAGGCTAATCTGTAGACGGAAAGTGTTGTCAGCAGGACTGCACAGGCTTATCTGTAGACGGAAAGTGTTGTCAGCAGGACTGCACAGGCTAATCTGTAGACGGAAAGTTTTGTCAGCAGGACTGCACAGGCTAATCTGTAGACGGAAAGTGTTGTCAGCAGGACTGCACAGGCTAATCTGTAGACGGAAAGTGTTGTCAGCAGGACTGCACAGGCTAATCTGTAGACGGAAAGTGTTGTCAGCAGGACTGCACAGGCTAATCTGTAGACGGAAAGTGTTGTCAGCAGGACTGCACAGGCTAATCTGTAGACGGAAAGTGTTGTCAGCAGGACTGCACAGGCTAATCTGTTAAGACACTTAACGCACATGCAGTAAGCACCGTTTTCGGAGAGCGATGCACATATCTTTTACAGAAAACAATCTTCACTGTAATACTGGGTGTCAACCAGTTGTTTGGTGAGTTTTCAAAGGGATTCTAAATTACACAACATGCCCTATAGTAACAGGTCAAGTATTCATATAGATTGTAAGTAAATACTGATGAACCAAGGGGACGATTGAACTTTACCGGAACGTAAAAAAGAATGGAAAAGTGTATAATTGTATCGTTGCTAAGCGCGCATTACCTTACACCTAGTTCAACTTGTTTACGCTCTCAAATGTTAAGCTACTTTTTTATATTGGGAATATTTGTTTTAAAATTTAGCCCATATAAAAAGTATCTGTAAATTCTTTTCGCGTCTTATAAATAAGACTACCTAACACCTAACGCAACACCTAATAATCCTTATAATCCTATATATTTCCATAGTATCGGGGGGCTACCGCCCCCGCTTTGTCGATAGTGGTAAACAACTGCGTACCTGTAAAGTTCAATCTAGCCGAACCAAGTTATATTATGTGTTTGCTTTTCATATTAAACACTAATGAACCTAGTTGTAGGCAATTTTTTGTATGAAGATTATTATTAAAAACTAACGCCCCTAGTTCTATGCAAGTATTTATCATGATTATACGTAAACAAATAACGAATATTGTTACAGGTTCAGTATTCCTAAAGTTTGTAAGTAAAAACTAACGAAATTAGCCCTGGGCGAAAAAATCTTAAGCTTGTAAGTAACAGCTGATATTCATGGTTTCATACAGGTTATAGGTTCACACTTATAGCTGATTAATATGATCAGTATTAATCAGTTTTCATAGAAAAATATTCCTATTTCACAGAACGCTAACATGGTTGTCTAACTCGCCAGTGGTCAGATTTATACAGCTGTCTCGATTGCGATTCGGTACTGTGCGAGCGTCGGTAACTTATTCACTCATCGGACACGTTTAATATAGTTCACACCAAACGTTCATCATAAAAGTGAGGCCTGTAGCTTGTGAGACACGTGTCCCTTGCTCAAAGACCGTATATGTAGAGGTTGAAGGCCGCACGTGTACCTAATAATAATATTGTCCGGACGATAACCTAATAATGTATCTGGCTAAATGTCAAAGTAGGATATAAACCATATACTCCAGATTCTATGTATTGTAAATGTATCTTTAATGAGTAGATAAGACTATGACTTCCCCATAGTTGCCACAAATGTCCACCATATTGAGCAGGCGTGAAAGATACGTATTTCTTGCTCATGGTAATATGTCACACTTGGAGATCAAATTTTCACCAAGGCATGACTTTTCTTGTCTATATACTTTAATTTTATTATTTATAATGTACTAAAAAAGCTCGCAAAAATGTTCCCTATGTGGAGAAAGAGTGTCGTCGCGTGCAGGATCAAAAGTCAAATGTCAAGTGTCACGGTCGCACTAAATATTCAATGCTAATAGGTTTTGAGCATCACGCACATTGAACAGATTATAACTTCATTATTCCCATCTGAAAATTGTCAAATAACAAATGTTCAATTTTAGGAGGGACACGGAATGCAGTTATAATTATAGTTCAACTCAACATCTAACAATGCTCTAATACCGAAAATTTCAAAATATTTTGCAATCACAATATGCATGAGGCGTTTTGCTGTTAAGTTAAAAAAAAAAAGTGACATTAAATATTAAGTGCACATAAGTGCACTTGAGTATGAGGATACATGTAGTAAGCGTGCGCTATGAAGTCGACATTTGCATGCACAACTATTCATGTCTTGTAGTAAGCGTGCGCTATGAAGTCGACATATGCATGCACAAATATTCATGTCTTTGGCAAACGAATTTTTGGTTACACTAATAGATATTTTATGGCGACAGAATATACGTTCTGTTCGAGCGGTGACAATGTTTAAGCAATGATGATTTGGTGTCGTTTTGGTAAGTAACAACCTTTGGCAAATGACAGATGAACGATTACGCCCCGGGCAAAACGAGGAAGTGATGTTAGAAAATATCGCCGTGTTATTCATACACGAAGATCTACGAAGAGCAAGCGAAAACGTTTTATACGTTCACGTCGACTCGGGTTTTCACGTTACGTTTATGACGGATATTGCCGAATCGCTAATTTTACGACATAGCGGTAATAATACATTGGAGGTTTTGTCATTTTATGTGAAGGATATACATTTGTTTTCGTTATTCGCACTGCTTTGACACTTAAAACGGATTTGATTCAAATTTACTAAAATATTGTCGATAAATAGCGGGGTTGTTACTAAAATTAAAATTGCAATTAAAATTAAACATCGTCGGAGTTTGTGAAGCACGTTTTTATGTGCGCGTTTATTTTGTGATAGAAGAAATAGTGTGAAAACATTTGTTTTGTTGAAAAAATTGGATTCAAATATTTCAAGCTGGATTATAACGGGAGTGGTATTTAGGTGAGTTTTACATGATAATGGTAATACGATACAGAAAGTTAACTCACAACTCACATTGAGTTGCGTTTTAACAATTATGTTGAGTAAATAATTGAATTGGTGTTAATAATTATTTTAGCTTTCCATACATACTGATAGAAAATTAACTTGACATGTTTACAGTTTGTTAGATATTAATAGTAATATAATTAAGGATAAACATGTACGTATAAATTAATCTACTGTATAATTATTATTGGTAAACCATTTAAAATACGCGGATGGTTTTAATCATTGAAATTATTAAGCACAAGTACAGGATTCATAGTTATATGTATTTGCAACTTTAAAGATCACACATTTAACCCATTTATGCCTAGCGTCTAGAAAAAAAGGCCTTGGCGGCGTCTCATCTAGGTCCGCGCTGTTTGCTTAAAGGAATTTCTGTAAGAAATATTCTTAATATGGAAATCAATATACTAGACATCCATAATTTTGGAAATAAATTGATCCAATTTAGAAGGATGGGAGAATCCACTAGGCATAAATGGGTTAATATTCGTTCAAAGCCTTAAATACATAAATATCGGCCAGTTTCGAGACCAAATTCATGCAAACGTATATTCAACAACGTAATAAAAAACGTTATGAAAGCATGTCTATTTTTAATCAGTCTGTATTGGCTACACTTGGCCTTGGAACACAAACGGACACTTTTTACGGACAGGATTTTTCTGACTTTTGAGTATTTAGCCAATTAAAAAAAGTACATATTAAAATTAAATTGTTTCACGCCTATTTTACTAGACTTGATATTTACGATTAAAGAAATATAGTTCACAATTATGCTACGAGGAATAGACATGTCTGATATATTTCTTTACAAAATATAGATAAGCCGCGCTCTAACAAAAGGGGTATGTGCGCAAAGCGGCGTCCTAGATAAGCATGTGGGGCATGTGCGCAAAGCGGCGTCCTAGATAAGCCTGCGCAGTTCATACAACATAGTGCCCATTTATGTTTGTCATAAAATGAGATATAATTAGTAATTGTACAGCTACTTAAAGCTGTCGTAAGGTCTTTGATGAGACCTAATCCTGCTATTAATTATGCGATAATCTAATTTAAATGTGGCAGAAGTCGACTTAACTAACCAAGCGAATTACAACACGCTTCATTATATAAACGTTAATGCAACTTTCCATGGAAAAGCTGAAAACTAATGCATACATAATCATAATGTCGCAAACTACCGAATACATTTATCTTTCTACATAAGGTGCAGCATTATATTATCGTTTTTTGTTTTTCAAAAATGATATTTTTCGCACAACGGTGAATGATAGCGAAATATTTGATATTATAATACATATTAGCACCCCAACTACTGATAACAACAGTGTCATCTCGTTTAAAACTATTTAAAATGTGATTCTATGGTCAGAAGTCAAAATACGAAAGAACCATAAATATATATTCATATTCGTATGTCATTGTTCAACAATAATGACATTATATGTCATATGGTAAGTTCATACAAATAAAGTGTCACATATAAAAAAACGTTACTCATTTTAAATAATTTTAAAACAATGATCCTTTTGTTCCAGCACCTGTCAAATACACGTGCAACACATATTAATTCATAAATTTCTACAAATAGTTTTTATATTTTAAGTTTTCTTAGTGATAAAAAAGTAAATTACTCATTGAAAATGAAATGTAAATCTTAATTATGCAAATACGCCTCAAAATAAACATTTTGTTCATCAACACAACCGCTGAACTGTTTTTGAAAGGCATGGACTGAAATCGTATATGTAAACATCTGGAAATATTCTGATATATCAACAACAACATCAGCAGCAACAGCAGCAGCAAGACAATAGAATTATCATTATAATCTGCAGTATCTTACGCATTTACACATGCAATATGATTATCGTTACACTTTGTATTGTTTCTCGATTATGAATAACTGTTAACGCAAATCCCTATGGAAAGTGTCATGTCGACACTTGAACACTTTGTGCTCTAAGAGACCTTTTCACCATGATATAGTTTATTTCCTTAAAGATTATCATCAAAATGCAATAAATATTCATATGGTACGATCGGCTTGTTGATTTATTCGTTTATCAGTGATAGCTTGACATCCTTAAATTAATTACCGAACACATGAATTTTAATTATTTTAGTTCAGCTGACTTTGACTGCTTGTCGCAGTGTTGTTATAAATCGCTTAGAAGAAAACTATCACGATAAATGAACCTCGCTCTAGGAAAACGGGGCTTAATGCATGTGCGTAAAGCGTCGTCCCAGATTAGCATGTGTATCCCGCACAGTCTACTCACGGACGACACTTTCCGCTTTTATGGATTTTTTTTGTCGAAAGGATGACTTTTCTATACACCAGTCCAGTGTAGGCGGTGTCACCAGTCCAGTGTAGGCGGTGTCATATCTGATTAGCCTTAATCTTGGACGATACTTTATTCAAATGATTTAAGCCCATTGTTACTAGAGCGATGTGCATTCTTTATCTTGAACGAAACTTTACTCAAATGATTTAAGCCCAGTGTTCCTAGAGCGATGTTAATTCATAATCTTTGACGACATTTTATTTAAATGATTTAAGCCCAGTGTTCCTAGAGCGATGTTAATTCTTAATCTTGGACGACATTTTATTTAAATGATTTAAGCCCAGCGTTACTAGAGCGATGTTAATTCTTAATCTTGGACGACACTTTATTCAAATGATTTAAGCCCAGCGTTACTAGAGCGATGTTCATTCTTAATCTTGGACGACACTTTATTAAAATGATTTAAGCCCAGTGTTCCTAGAGCGATGTTCATTTATAGTGACTGTCCTCTTCTTAGCGTTTAATCAATTTGATATAAAAGAGCTCTTTATTTTTGTTCTATTCAGCTAAATTTGAAAACGCCACCCATGTATGTTTGTGCGTCTGTGTACACTTGTGACCTATGGTTCCCTGTGTAGACTCTTGATCAGTTAAAAAGTCGTTAGTGCAAACATTAATTTCGTTTCAAAAAGGCGCGTACGCAGATTGTTGAATTTGGCATTAAAGTCCGGGACAATTTAAAAGGCATCCGATCTAAACAATCAAAGATCTGTATATGTATATCGAGGTTGCTAAAAGAACTTCGCACCTCTAGGTAGAGTTTTCCTCCGTTCTGTTGAGCTTAATCGATATTTTTTAATAACGACTTGTTACGAAATACAGTTAAAACACTCAAAATGATACAATCATTAAGCTCAAACGAGGCGTAAAATACGTAAATCGTCAATCTATGAGCACGTCCCCGTTAAGCCATTTTAAGAATTTACTTCAAAAAGCTATGAGGTCTTGTAAACAGCTATGAGGTCTTGTAAACAGCTATGAGGTCTTGTAAACAGCTATGAGGTCTTGTAAACAGCTATGAGGTCTTGTAAACAGCTATGAGGTCTTGTAAACAGCTATGAGGTCTTGTAAACAGCTATGAGGTCTTGTAAACAGCTATGAGGTCTTGTAAACAGCTATGAGGTCTTGTAAACAGCTATGAGGTCTTGTAAACAGCTATGAGGTCTTGTAAACAGCTATGAGGTCTTGTAAACAGCTATGAGGTCTTGTAAACAGCTATGAGGTCTTGTAAACAGCTATGAGGTCTTGTAAACAGCTATGAGGTCTTGTAAACAGCTATGAGGTCTTGTAAACAGCTATGAGGTCTTGTAAACAGCTATGAGGTCTTGTAAATAGCTATGAGGTCTTGTAAACAGCTATGAGGTCTTGTTAACAGCTATGAGGTCTTGTAAACAGCTATGAGGTCTTGTAAACAGCTATGAGGTCTTGTAAACAGCTATGAGGTCTTGTAAACAGCTATGAGGTCTTGTAAACAGCTATGAGGTCTTGTAAACAGCTATGAGGTCTTGTAAACAGCTATGAGGTCTTGTAAACAGCTATGAGGTCTTGTAAACATTGAACGAAGTATCTGACTAGTAAGGCTATGAAGTAAGTTTAAAATAATTACATTACATATCCTTCAAACATTAGTTCAATTAAATTATCATTATAATTCAAGTAAAGAGATTAAAATTGAAATGCACTGGGAATTAACATACCTATATTGCAACTTCATATTTACCTTAAACGATTCATCGAGACACCAAACTTGTAACAGTTGAAACTCGTGAAACTCTTATATATCAGCCGATATCACTTAATCGGACACATAAGCAATACATTTCAGAATACTCAATACTGTCAGTACTAGCACTTACATTTAGTAATACATGAATCCAAGTTTGCAGATTGTGTAACTGTGGATGGTCTTTGGGTCCAAATGTTTCTGGGAAAACTGGGCTTAAGATCAATATGCAGTGGTTGTTTACTTAAAAACACACACACACACATCACATCTTTTGAGTTCTACAAAAAAGGGCGCAGTTTTCCAAATCAACTTCGTTCTGTGAAAACTAGTCTTAATTCATTCGCGTAAAGTGTCGTCCCAGGTTAGCCTATGCTGTCCGCACAGGCTTATCAGAGTCTTCTAAACGAAAATCCAGTAGGCGGAAAGTGTAGGCACTGATTAGCCTGTGCGCACAGCATAGGCTATATGGGACGACATTTATCGCACCTGTTTTAAGTCCCGTTTTCCAGAGTGACCACATAAACAAATTATTATTTCTTTCAAAACAACGGTTGCAGTTTTCCAAATGTCGCCAAAAGTTTATCCAGTGCACGCTTCTTGACATTTAAAGAATGTTTATTTGTTCAAAAGTTTTTATTTAATTTATAATTATGTTAAATTGTTATATTTTCTTCCACAATAAATATCAGTCTTAAATATTATTTGTCTTGATCGTCATTACAAACATATTATTCATTAATGAGTTTGATTCTATTTGTTCACATACTGTCGATACTCGTTGGCTCGATCTCGTTTGGCCCGAATGTTCGGTTGGCTCTTATTTCCGGTTGGCTCTTATTTCCGGTTGGCTCGAATCATCATCGAATGGCCTTTTTTGCTACACACTCGTATAAAGTAAACATGTTTAAGTGCTCAGTAAATGTAGCTTTAAGCACGAAACACAGCACATTTTTGATGTTGAGATTTCCACTTTACCCATGTATGCCCAGTGGACTCTCCCATCCTTCTAAATTGGAACAATTTATTTCCAAAATGAGAGATGTCTAGTATAATTATTTCTATATTTAGAATATTTCTTACAGAAATTTCTTTAAGCAAACAGCGCAGACCCTGATGATGCGGCTTCTCAGCTGGGTCTACGCTGTTTGCCAATGCCTTTTTTTTCTAGACGCTAGGCATAAATGGGTTAATGTTTATTGTAAACGAATTGTGGACACTACATTCGAGACTTTTTACAGTTCGTTCATACAATTTAAATACGAAAAACGTATTCTCTTTGTTAATCTTTATTAGGATAGACAAAAGAAAATAGTGAGATGAAGTATTCGGATCGAGCTGTACAAATACCTCTTCCAACGACAGTTCTATTAATTATGCAGAACATAATCAATGAGGAAATAATTGCGTCTTTTTCGTTCTGTTTTGTCACTTCTCAACTAATTCATTATTCGTATTGTGATTGCCCAAATGCTTGACGGAACGGGCATAATTGTCAAAACCCTTGTTCTTTGGTGACACGTTATTACCGTAAAGCAATTATCGTTCACGTTATTATTAACGTGGTCATATCATTTACGGCAAATGAAGCGTTACAAGAATGACCATTTTCGACAATACATCATGTGCATTTCGATTATTTCTTGATCTATATTATAGGTGGGACCTTTTGTTGTTTACCATAAAGATATTTCAATGAAAATGGACGGCTTTATATAAATGTTGTTTTAATTAGCATTTTGATGAATATCGAAGTAATGTTTGCATTGCTGGTATGAAGATGTTTACGAAAATGTAAACGAAGTCAAGCCTTCTGTACATCGAAAGTAAAACGGCAATTATTCTAATTAAAGAAAAGAAGTATATTTTACTAATAACCTTTTTTGAACATATTCAATTATGTTGATGTTCGAAGGTGCTCGTTGCGTGTCTATATGTTCTTTACTGTATTCTTGGTACGACTGTAGATAGCTTACTTGATTTACTCCAGAGGTAACACATGTTATCGGTTGGATAGAAACTATACGATTTAAAAAGACAAATTGTTATTGATTACAGTGAAACATGGTATAAGACAATGATGCAATCAAAGCAGAGTCGTGCATTTGAAACACCGATACCAACAATAGCGAACTAAGCGATATTGGTTGAAGTAGTATATCAAGCAATATAGCACATATACAAATTATAGCGGTAATGGTTGAATTAGTATATCAAAGGTTTTAGTAGTAATAGTAGAAGTAGTAGTAGTAGTAGTAGTAGTAGTAGTAGTAGTAGTAGTAGTAGTAGTAGTTGTTGTTGTTGTTGTTGTTGTTATTGTTGTTGTTGCTGTTTTTGTTACTGATGATGAAGCGGTAGCATTGTCGACAGAAGAAGTAGCAGCTGCAATAGCAGTTGTTGCAGTTCATGAAGTGCTTGAACGTACAGACCAATGCATTTTTTTTTTCGTCGAAGAACAGTCCCAGCTAAATCAAATCATTGAAACCATGAACGTATACATCAAAACAAAAATACGCCAGCCTGCCAATCTGCATAATAAATACGTAATAAGAACTCTGAAACTTGCATTCAACGTGTTGATAATCTGCAGGTGAAGACTGTTACTGATGTTTGTTTTGTCCTGAATCCTCAAAGCTGAACGACTCCCCGTCTCAATGGTCATAAACACTTCACTGTACGACGGATAAGGCCCGTAAAGCGTGAATTACGGGGAAAATTATAAATAGGGAAGTACATGTGTGAAATTAAATTATGAGATCAAAATTTATAAGTGTGAACATTGATTATTAAGTATTTTAGACAATGCTGCCGATGGAGCGTTGTTTATCGGTCAATTAAAAATGATATGAAGTTCTATTGCAGTCGAATAAAACAATTTGAGCGTTGTAAGAAGTAGAGTTTTATGATTTTTTTGTGTTATCGTTTCTTTTACAAAACTATCAAAACTAGCCCTTTTGTTCATTCCCTTACTGGAGTGTCTTTAACCCTCGTTTACTGATAAGTTCACTCCGAATCTTTTATTCTTAAGCGTATAAATGAGAATGTACATGTTTTTACATCGTCATTAATTATTTCTGTTTCTTATAAGTCGTTCCCATTTAATTATTGTACGTTAATATTCAAATTTGTACGCAATTTACATGCATTGTATGTCATTGTATTTCAAGCCACACGTTCATATCCAATTCTGCAAACCCTTCTTCATATCTATTTCTGCAAGCCCCTTGTCCATATTTCATAGACAAGGCCATTGTTCATATCTAATTATGCAAGCCCCCTGCCCATGTCCATTTCAAGCCTCTTTTCCATATCTATTTCTGCAATCCCCTTTTCAATATCTATTTCCGCAAGCCCATTGCCCTTATCTATTACTGCAAGTCACTGCCAATATCTATTTCTGCAAGTCATTGTCCATATCTATTTCAGCATGTAAGGGATTCTTGCCCATATCTATTTCAGCATGTAAGGGGGCTTTGTCCATATATATTTCGGCATGTAATGGATTCTTGTCCATATCAATTTCAGCATGTAAGAGATTCTTGCCCATAACTATTTCAGCATCTAATGGATCATTGTGAGGATATCTTTGTCAGCATTTTAGGGATCCTTGTCCATATCTATTTCAGCATTTAAGGGACCCTTGTCCATATTCATTTCAGCATGTAAGGGATCCTTGCCCATATCTATTTCAGCATGTAAGGGATCCAGGAGGAGATGGCCCGGTTGTTATGTGTACAGTGGGCGACCCTGATCTTGACAGGACTTTGTGAGTATATCACATGTATTTATCACGAGAGTATGTATATACTCGTGACCACGCGTTTGTACTCGTTGACCACGTGTATATACGCGTTTTCCACGTGTTTACACTCGTTGACCACGTGTTTTTACTCGTTGACCACGTGTTTATACACGTTTACCACGTGTTTATACTCGTTGACAACGTGTTTATACTCGTTGACCACGTGTTTGTACTCGTTGACCACGTGTTTGTACTCGTTGACCACGTGTTTGTACTCGTTAACCATTAATTTGTTTATACTCGTTTACCACGTTTTTTTAAATAAATATTACAACTATCACGTGAGGTTGTTATCATGGCGTACCGAAATTTCAAATAAATCTCTACCTAATACTAGTCAGAGGGGGTAATCACGTGACAAACAAGATGGCGACGTCCATGCCGAGGCAGGTATTTTTCGTCGTTTTACAACCTTTATTACTTGTATTTTTGTATGCCGCTCACTTTCCAGCCATATTAGGAAGAAATTTACTGGCTTCTATTTCATAGTAATATTCGCTCTATATCTCGACTTTACTCGGTGCGAAATTTCTTAGCGGGATGACCTAATTAGGGCTCCACTAAGAAAATTTGCGGGCAGTAAAGTCGAGATATTAAGCGAATTTAAATACGAAATAAACGCTTATCACCTTTTTACTGATATGGCTGGAAAGTGAGCGTCATTAAAAAAATAAACAGAAGTAATACAGGGTATAAAACGGCGAAAAATAATTGTCTCGGTATGGACGTCGTCATCTTGACTATCACGTGATAACCCCCTCTGCTAGTATCACAAATGCAACGTTCGTGTATTTTAACTAGGCATTTATTTAAGGTTCTTATCGCAATGTTTCTGTTTAACGTTTATATACATGTTTTGCATAAATGTGTTTCATTTTTGTCAAAATTCTCATACAATGTTCTGTTTTGACACATGTTTTGTTTTTTTAATTTTCTTCGGTAAAAAATAATGATTTATTGTGCATTTTTATCTTTCTCGCTGTTATATGTTTTGTTACAACAGAGAAGATTTTGACAATTCTTCGTAATTCATTCAGTGTATATTTGATTAATATGAAAAGAGTGTAGATCTTAGTTCAAATAAGTAGAACGTTAAATGAGGGGTGAACCATAACTAATGCCACATACTTATAACCACAGTCAGAACAAAAACAGCAAAACATTAAACACCACATGTTTACAAATAATTATGAAGCCCTACCGCCTAATTATTCACAACAAGAATAATAGAATTTAGTTTTCAAGATATTTCGAATATTCTAATTACATTATTTTGACCATTGCTGGAGACATAAAGACAATGTTTTTTGTTTCAAAGTAACAGATTTGGGATTTAAGCCGATTTCCCCAGATTCTATATCGTGACACACAGTATGCTTGAAATCAGAGACCTTTGTTTGTATAGGTCCCTGTTGAAATTCATAAAAAAATACATACACTTACTAATAAACATATAGAAAACCGCGCATTTGTTATAGTATACTTAAGATCAACGCAAATGTATATTGATGTAAACTATATTCGTATGCTACCTCGTGATTATTTCGAGTAGTAGACGAGCTTCGCCTTCCCAATTTTAGCGATTAAAACGAAGCAATAAATTATTGAGTAAGCCAAAACGAGGCTAGCGATATGCAGTTTTATAGCCGTGACTTCTGTATGCAGATATATAGCGGTCATTTTACGTTAATTATCTATAAATAATCACTCAATTATCTTCTTGGCAAACAAAATTAACTTAAATATAAAACAGTATAGTATCATTATGTTAGTAAACTGTGGCCGATAAGAAACAATCCAATTTAGACAAGTTCTCTTTCAATGAGACTAGCTGTCGACTTATTGTATCCGAACCTCGTGTAATAAATGATCTCATCAATATGTTGGTTGAACACAAGACCACTGTGTGACTAGAATGTTGGGTAGTTGGGTCGTTTGAAGACTTATCGTAACAAGTACATGATGTCATGGTATAATACCAATACTAGCAGAAATCCAGCGGTCACTTTCTCTACAATACAATGACGTCATGACATTATATATTATTAAGAAACAACATTTTGTGTCCACAGGTGGATAGCGTGTGGCTATGATATTAATTAGTGAAATTATCATTTTGAATGATAAATAATCATATTATAACGAAAAATTAACCTTTCTGAATTTTTTTATTTCACTATCAAATATATATATAACAAGGTATCCAACTCGAAATCACCCGAAAAGAGGGTGCATCGCTTTGAACAGCCATAACTTCATCAATTGTGCAGCGATTTTTACGATCTTGGTCTTATTCATTGCAGAAACGAGGGGACAAATTTGATGTATATAATTAAATCCTGTTCTGAGAAAACTGGGCATAATGCATGTGCGTAAATTGTCGTTCCAGATTAGCATGTGCAGTCTGCACATCAAATTTGTCCCCTCGTTTCAATTATAAAAAAATAAATATATACTAAATTTAGGATCACTTCTATCTACACTATTACATACGATCATTTATATACAGTATAGTATAGTATTTAAGTTGATATACACTTGGATTCATTACTTATCATTCCGACGCTAGTCGCTACGTAGATCAATTAGTAATCAACTATTCACGTCTTAAGATTATTGAATTTAGAAACGAAATGACTCGTAAAGCAATCTCCCTGAAGCGAAAGTGTTGGTTACTTACAAATGTAACTTTCCCCACGATTAACCAATACGAATACTTAATATTTGCCTGAAAACATGTTTGAACAACACAAAACTGTGCGGTTCAATTTGGCGAAAACGGATTGATTTGCGTTTCAGTCGACGTTTTTTTTTCGTCCATTTTTTAAAACGATTTTACATATAAGATGCATGTTCACAAATCGGTGTGACGCATTTATGTTATGACCATAGAACCTTTATGCATAAACTCATGTACCCTTCAATATTTTATTAACGTTTTTTTGCGTATTATATAGAATACCACATCGTCTTTACTTAAGTAATATGAATAATAGCTTTAGACTTTTTGTAAACAACTAAATATCGTGTATGTACTGGTCCTTTATTACATTTACGTTGTAGATATTTAAGACTCAATTGCATAGCATATCATACCAAATACATAATGAAAAGGGCTGGGTCCTTTTTTGTTTCAGGCGTCCTAATTTCCGGCCAGTTAAGTCAAACTTTCAACAATAGTGACGAGTTACTAGGTAACGGAAACCAGTCCGGAATAACGAGCGACCATCTCGGAAATCTCCGGAACCTTAGCGGTCCGAGTTACGGCCGAAAAGGGTTATGTCGGGATGGCTGGACTTCCGGTACAATGCAGGACTCGACTGGTAAAATTGTTTATATGCTTTATTCATTACAAATGTACATACGCTGTTATTGGGCGTTTCTGTGTGAACTTTTAAGCAAACATAAACAATTTGTAATACAAGAAAATTCAATACGCAACAAATATTAACCTCAACATCCATCATATTTTCTACTAGCAATAATTAACGTAAATCATGGGAAAAACCCTGAAAACTCGTATTCTGTGACTTGTTCGATACCATAATTCAATAAAACGTATGAAAAAACATTATTACCGTTCTTGTCGTTACATTCTGCATCAAGACTAACTGTCCAGCGCCGTTTGAAACCTTTGTTTACATACATTTCAACTAACTGACATTTTAAACATACGAGTGATTTCATTGGTCCAATGCGGAGGTGTGTCTTTACAACTGGAGATTTCATTCATAAAGAATACATGATCACTGTCAACTGGGTCATGCGTGTTGTGTATCGTGTTATTTCTTAAAAGTTGACCCAGCATTTGTAAAAATATTGCAAGACATATACATTTCCAGAAAGGAAATTCATTTCTGCGTTGAATAAGACCGAGATCGTGAAAATCGCTGCACAATTGATGAAGATATGGCTGTTCAAAGCGATGCACCCCGTTTTGGGGTGATTTTGAGTTGCATACCTTGTTATATATATATTTGATAGTGAAATTTTTTTTTCCAGAAAAGTTAATTTTTCGTTATAATATGATTATTTATCATTCAAAATGATGTTTTCACTAATTAATATCATAGCCACACGCTAACCACCTGTGTTCTGGGGACCCCAAATTTATTTTTAAACGTGTCACTTTACTATTTAAAAGTTAAATTATACATGCACCATGCATGCATTAATGTTAACGCTTTCAAAATAAATTTGTGTTAGAACCCAAATGGATGGGAGTTCGAGTGATACAACATGTTTAACATCAAGTCTATTTAAAATATCGTGTCAAGTTGTTACCGCGGTATGCAATTCGAGCATAGCTTACGGCACTATATATCGTCAATATTCACTGAATGTGCCAATCTAACTATTTACATAAGCTGAATGTCACGCTGCATTTGCTTACACACCCATTGAAACAAAACATAGTATTTTGGATACTTATTAATCGATTACTATTTGTTTTGATACTTCAATTTAATATCTTTACGTCAAACATACTCTGTTGTTTTTTGGTCAAAGTATGCATCCGCCTTTTATATTGCTTTTGTTATTTAAAAGTTTCCCTAAAATCTTTATGCAACTATTTCTATCAAACCTTTTTTTAACATTCTTTCATTCAATTGTATGCTATGATTGCTTTTTAGCGTCACTTGAAAGCCTTTATGGCATTAATTTGGCCCAAGGAAAGCCATCAAATGTGCAAAAAGGGCTTTAAAGACCGAATCAGTGAACGGTGAAGTATTGGGTTGCACGTATTCCGTATTGGTAACCTGCCTTAAACTAATGCCAATGGACTGAAACAAGAATTTATATCCTGCTAATTTTTCTGGACTTTCATAACATGTATTCCCCTATATCATTTCGGTTTTCCAAGGATGAAGCGACCATATATCTATGAACAAGTTGAAGATTCAGCTACTCGAGGTCCTTTATCGCCGATCACTCTTCTGTAACACTAGTTACAGAACGTTCGTCCAGTTTCTGTAATTATCACACTTTTGACAACATAGAACAAAGTTTAATGAAATATGGCGCCATTGACAAATGTCAAGCTGTATCACAAAGCAGACACAAGATTGTTACGGAAATAACTTCACAAGCCCAAGGCCTAGTACCTAGAAACGTTGTGTGTAGAAATGTGTTACCTCACACATTTTCAACCCCCACAATTATTAATCCTTTATGCATTGCCGGTAGCTGCCCGTTGCTCACCATCGCGTCTCTCATTTCTGGCTCCTATAGAGACAGGGCGGCAAAATAAAATGAACATCTTTTTAAATTCTCATAAATTTTGCAAATACATGTATTAAATAGTAAAATGAATATACCATATATTTCTCTACGACACTTAAAATCTAACGACATACAAATTTGGTATTTTCTGTTTGCGTCTGACCCCAACAATATTCCCAACAGGCAATGTGATCCCGGTGTGTCTCAAGGTCAACTCGCAGCCCCTCACGTGGTCGGAGGCGCAGGCTGCGTGTCGGAAGGACTTCGGCTTCCTTTGGCGACAGAACCTCAATGAGGTAGCCGCTGGCGAACGGATTATCCAGGACGTGTTGGCTAAAGGTCAGAACAAAAGAGTTGTTACTTAATTGTTATTTTCATTACACGATATAAACATTCTATACCAAAAGGATAGCTCGCCAATATAAACATGGTACTGACATTTATGCATGAATATATATTAAATTACCGTTACGAAGAATAAATTGAGTTCCGTGCTTGACGCAATTTAATTGATTGTTCAAAGCGTACCTCACTAAGTTCACTTTTATGTTCTGATTTAACCGGTGCTTAAACGGAACCGAATACAAATAATGGAAATAATCCATGCGTATAATGTAAGCTAATCGTGCACAAGTTCAATGCTGCCGAGCTATAGTATATTATTGATCATTAAGGCATTACACGATTTTGGGGAGGACTACATTCAGAAAACAATCGCCTGCTTTGGGATGACCTAGCCCCGAACAACATCCTGCCACAGAAAAGGTAAGCTTTGTTTTACAATACATAGCTCGCGCATACACATACACAACATTCACGCATTGTGTATGCATGTATTTACTAGTTTGTATTCTCAATAAGGGTAGTTCAAAGAGAATACTAAGTAAGTGTTGAACACAGATGTTTATAGAGTCGCGGTTAGAAAACGAGGCTTGAGTCGTCGCACTCATTTGAATAATTTCGAGAGAACTGTTGTTGTCGTTATATTTTGGGACACTACGAGGATGGCATATATAAAGTATAAAATACATCATTCAATATATGAGCACGGATGGCCGAGTGGTCTAAGCGAAAGACTTTTACTCCAGGTGTCAGTAGTTCGAGCCCATTTGAGGGTGTGGTTTTTTTTTCTTTAATTTTATTCTTGTTTTTTTGTTACTGGAGCTTTTTAGATCCAATGTTTACATTTATCAATATAATTAATGACAAACTTCAATACATGCCAACATCTGTAAAAGGGCCATTTAAAACTACCACAAAGAAATGGCTGAAGTTGCCAGACACGATAAGCATCTGCTGTTCATAATCCTATGCAGCCGCTTATGAGGCAATAATGTTTTCTTTTCATTTCGTTTTGTAACAAGTAGTATACAACTGTAATTAAATGTCAATTACAGCATGTTAAGAATTTTAACACCTAACACAATATTTTAGCAACATCACGTCGGTTTATTGTCTCAAAATTACACGAACCATCTCAATAAAATTATGCTAACTATTTACATAACGTCATGACAAGGTGATATCAAAGCAACGCATTGTTTCGATCATACAGATACTGGGACAGACAAATTGTTTAAGAAGTGCGAGTGTAATTAAAGTCTTTCCGGTTGTAAATTTGCCAGAAGACAACTTCTCACCAATAAGAAAAGTTGGTATTCAACATGAAAACTGTTTTGCTCATAGGGTTGCATTTTTCTTTCGTGTGATGCCATAGATTGAATGTAATGAAATTATGTTTAACACACACAAAACATGGGTTATGTTAGGTAATAGGTATGTTTTCTGAATTGTTTCTCCTATTGTCTTTTTAGAGGTATGAACAAAACTAGTCGAACAATTGAATACTAACGAAATCACGCTTAACTTAATATGCGATAACCTAAAACAAAGAGGGTTATCAAAATGAACGTTTTAAAACGGAAACATAAATTGTAAATATGCACTGGACAATGTACTTGGTTCTATTTGTTAACGGCGACCTATAAAAGAATCGGAAAAGATGTTCAATTTGCTTTCAACATTAATTGGATTTATTTGCAATTATAGTCGCTCTTACGCTTCACTTCTTATCTTGCCAGTACACCAATATCGCACTGTACCGTGCATTTGTTTATGCATTTGTATATAACAAATTTTCCACCTTGATTGTTCACGTTTTCAAAGATGTTTGCGTCAAAGGAGATCACTCTCAAAACTTCACTTCTGACTGCAAGTTTCCTAGTCGCATTCTTATGTTGAAAACTAACATTCTTAATTTGCGAGGAGTTCAGTCAACAAAATAGAATGTTAACAACATGCCCCACTACATATTGGACGATGCATGGATTCAAATCATCTAAGAAATGGATGTTCGATTGATGTACCAAGATTGATTTGATCACGTATTACACATTCTTAAATTTGTAATAAATGCCCCAGTGAATCAAAGCCAAATTTGTAAACACCCTGCATGCTAAATAGGTTTCAGATATAAACAAGAATGATAACAAGAATTCCTCTTCTAATAGAGTCCCTGCGGTGTCATCGTTTGCCAGATTTAACATTGCTCAACATAGTTTTTCACAGGGATATAAGACACAGACTTTATTATTATTTAACATGCATTCCTATTTAAATTTAGTAAGATTATTTAGTATGTTTTTCAGTAGAACTGATTCCTCGACATTGGAAAGGCAGTGGCGCTGGGAAACGAACAAAGTGCAAGCCAGAGAACCGGTGTGTGGAAGCTGGAAGTCGGTTGTTGACGACGACGACGATGCTCACGACAGACGCCGTAAAAAACGGTCATCAGACGGCGACGACGATCATAACACCGACTTAAGAAACATGCCTAACACGAACATGGGGGCCACAGACATCAGAAACGAATTCGGGCCTGTTCCTTCTGGAAACATGATGAGTAGCAATGTTGGGGCACCGAGCGTACGAAGCAGGGTTAGTTCGAACGATGTTCCGTCGGTCCTTGGCGGAAATTTACAATCACAGCTCGGAAATATATTAGGAAGAGGAAGCGCAGGAGCCATATCGAATAGCGCTGCGAGCAATTTTGGTAATAGGTTTGGATCCATGCTTGGTAACAGCGGGCTTCAGACCCGCAGGTTTGGATCCATGCTTGGTAACAGCGGGCTTCAGAGCCGCATTCCAGGGCGAGCCCCTGCGACTGGGGCGTTTCAGTCTTCCATTGTGCGTCAACCTATGTCTGACCAACTGCCACAGCTAGTCCCAATTGGGATTCAAAGCCAGCCCCAAGTACCAGGCACAGGAAACACAGAGTCCAATATCCAGGCCGGCGGGCTGACAGATCTCTCGTCCGATTCCGACAGCGATACGCCCTCGGCGTCAACAGATACGCCGTCGTCGGACTTCGATCTGTCTGACAATAACCCACATACTGGGGTAGATGTTAATTCGGTGGGCTCCACTTCGAAACGTTTAAGTGATACTCTTTTAAACCCCACAGTCAAGCCGATGGATTTAATGACGTCAGTTCGTAAAGTAGCCGACGGTCTCGGTGTGGACGTGAAGAATTCACCGAAGCCTCATCCGACGGAGTCGACGTCGGCATTCGAGAAACTGAAAACTCTTTTACAGGAGACTTCGAAGATCCATTCTGATACTGACAGTACAGATTCAAACTCGGATAACAAAAACATTACAATTTCAGAAGCCGACTCTACTCTTTCCACTTTGGTGACAACTCCGAAAGTCGATTCGGACGTACGTAAACCCACAGAAGACATATCTAAACAATTAGAGATAATAGAAAAGAAATCAAAGGATGCTCCGACTGTTTTTGAAATTTTGTCAAACACTAAAGATTTAGCGAGTCAAGACATTATCGGGAAAGCATCAACGGACGATATTCCAAAATTACCCGATATTGAAGACACGCCGAGTTGGCTGTCTGAAATAAAGGACAAAACTTCTCAATTAAAAGATATTTTGTCAGATAAAACTGATATTAATGATACTCAAAATGACAATGTATTGCCAGATAGTTTATCCCAGTCCCAAGATACCACAGCGTCCGATGAAACAAGCCAGGAAAAACCTGACAAGATTTTGGATCCTCTTGAATCACTCCGACAGGCGATAGCCAACGCAGTAACTTTAAATGATGTTAAAGGAGAAGAAAAGCCTGACGGCAAAGAACAATTACAATTTCCACCTGTTATCCATGACCTTCCCCTTACAATACCCGATATGCCGAAGATCAATTTAAATGTGAAAAGCAGAAAAACTGATGGTGATGATCGCATTGAATCCATCAAGGAGAAAATAAGTGATGATAAACGCGACGAGAAATTTACACAGTTATCTGATATAATTCTTAACGGGAAAGAGAAACATAATTTTCAAAATCCTTCAACAGAATCTAATATTGATAATGTGAGTGATAAAGAAAAAGACATGTTTAAGGAATCAATCGAAAATGACAAATTTAACATTGATGAAACAGCGTTGACTGATGGATTTGTCGGCAATAGTTCTGTACATCCATTTGGAATTGATACAGATAAATTAGAAACTGATGTACCTGACCGTGACAATGACGTCGATACAATTGAGTTAAAAAATCCTCATGTTATCATAGACGACGATGTACATACTAATGTAAAAACGAACGAAAGTAAGGCAGATGATAATAATGAAGATGACGAAGATGCGAAAACAAACGATAAAACGAATAAAGGTACAATCGACGATGTCGATGACAATGACAATTCAAACGAGACACTAAATGGTTTATTGCATTTACAGACAATCATGCAAAATAATAATAGTCTTGAAAAACAAGTTGATGACGATGTTGACTCTCCCACGAGCTTGGACGATAACAGAGAAAACGCGAGCAACGTTGTTGACATTAAAAAAGACAAGTTGTCATCTTCCCAAAATGGAAATGATCATATGTCAAATTTCAATCACGAAAATGACAATGACGAGATTGAGACTGCCAGTTTGAATAAGTCGGTTCATATACTTAGCTCAACAGTGTCTACTGTAAAAGTTGACGATCTGCAAGAAGATTACGACAGAGATATTCTTCCACCTCTCGGAATTTTAAAGGAAGCTATCGAACCCCATGTAAAAACGATCAAACTATCTTCTGAAGTCAATAATAACTACGAGAGTAATCCAAACAATCCAGACAGTCACGTTAAAAATAACACTAAAAATAAAGAAGACATCAATATATTGATCAACAGTGCCTCTGAAGATGATTTAGACGATGATGTTCATGAAACCGAAAATGTCACAGATGGTATAAGCAACGAGCAAGGTGAAAATAGTGACGACATGAGAGAAAATGAGGTAAACGTTGAAAATGGTAATAATTTTGACAGAGTAAATACTGATATGGAGAACGAAAGAGAAGACGGCATCATCGAAACACAAACGAACCAGACAGATCAAAATGAAAGAGTTTCAGAGCCGGATGAAGATTCTTTTCATGAAATACCCACATTGGTAGAAAATGAGGTTCAGTCAGAAAGAAACACGGCTATTCTACACGTCAAAGAGAAAGTACTAGAACTGTCGACTTGTAAAGCACAACTGCCTTCTGTCTGCTTCACATATGAAGTTGAGGTTATGAACACAGGTATGCTTGTCTGTATTTATGTTCATCGTCTCAGACTCTTTATAAATAATACATTATTTTTGCAGTTTATATGTGCATACCACTTCTATAGTTGATCCCTAAGGCACATCTGTTTATACACTCTTAATAAAATGTAAGCAAGAAGCACAGTGGAAATAAGCGATGAGTCTTTTTTGTGTAATCCGGTACCAAAAGAGTATACCTTAGCCTTAAATTGTGTCAAGACTCAAAAATGGTGGCGTTTAATTCAAATTTCATTTTTGATTTGCTTTAAGAAAAAAGTTTCCAAACATGTGCAGTTTCGAACTTGAATATTTTACATAAATGACCTTAGCAAACACTATAGTAATTTTAAAAAGCTTTAAAACAATTCATTATGCCCCCCTTCGAAGAAGAGGGGGTATATTGCTTTGCTCATGTTGGTCGGTCTGTCGGTATGTCGGTCTGTCGGTCTGTCGGTCTGTCGGTCCGTCCACCAGGTGGTTTCCGGATGATAACTCAAGAACGCTTGGGCCTAGGATCATGAAACTTCATAGGTACATTGATCATGACTCGCAGATGACCCCTATTGATTTTGAGGTCACTAGGTCAGAGGTCAAGGTCACGGTGACCCAAAATAGTAAAATGGTTTTTGGATGATAACTCAAGAACGCATACGCGGCCAACAGGGCGAACTTTGAACAATATAACTGAAGCAACTGGTCTGTAATCCTAAATCTATAATTATCAGTCCAATGAAACATCATCCTTTGAGTAAAATAAAGTGGATCAGTAAAAATATAATCAGAATATGAGATTTTTTGTATATTTTGTATATTAAATATTGTGTTAATGTTTAATTTTGTTGATTAATATATATATAAGCGGGACAGGGGAGGTAATACACTATTATATATTTCTTATATACAGGGGAAACAAATGCAATAAGTTTAAATTTCATGTTTAATAAATAGATGATATTTATCATGTCAGTGTGAGATCATTTGTTATTTTTTATGATCACATTTTATTATTACTTTGACAAAACAACAGTTACCTGAATACCACCACAATGGATTCCACCCAAACAATACCCCACGCCCCTACCAGAATCCCTCCCCCCCCCCACCTCACCCCCCCACCTTTTTTTGAACATCATCTAATAAATTACCAATCCCCACATTATACCTCCCTCTCACCCCGACCCCCCCACCCCCTACCCCCCCTGCCCCCCCTCCCCCCAGCACCCCCTACCCCCACCCCCACCCCCCTACCCCCCACTCCCCCCCCATTTTTTAAACATCTAATAAATAACCACACCCCACATTATACCCCCTCTCACTCCCCCTACCCCCTCACCCCCCCCCATTTTTTAAACATCTAATAAACGACCACACCTAACATTATACCCCCCCTCTCACTCCCCTCTACCCCCCTAACCCCCACCCCCACCCCCCCCCCCAAAAAAAAAATAAAATATTTTTTTAAACATCTTATAAATTACCCACACCCCACATTATTACCCCCCTCTCACCCACCGTCCCCCCTACCCCTCCACCCCCCAAATATTTTTTAATCATCTTATAAATTACCACACCCCACATTATACCCCCTCTCACACCCCACCCCCCTCTACCCCCCCCGACCCCCCCCCCAATTTTTTGTAAACATCTAATAAATAACCACACCCCATATTATCCCCCTCTAACCCCCGTTCCCCCGACCCCCCCCCCAATTTTTTTTTTTTTTAACATCTTATAAATTACCACACCCCACATTAGACCCCCCTCTCAACACCCCACCCCCCAACCCCCATCCCCCCCCCACAAATTTTTTTTTAAACATCTTATAAATTACCACACCCCACATTATACCCCCTCTCACTCCCCCCTACCCCCTCACCCCCCCCCATTTTTTAAACATCTAATAAACGACCACATCTAACATTATACCCCCCTCTCACTCCCCTCTACCCCCCTAACCCCCACCCCCACCCCCCCCAAAAAAAAAAAAAATATTTTTTTAAACATCTTATAAATTACCACACCCCACATTATTACCCCCTCTCACCCACCGTCCCCCCTACCCCTCCACCCCCCAAATATTTTTTAATCATCTTATAAATTACCACACCCCACATTATACCCCCTCTCACCCCCACCCCCTCTACCCCCCCCCCGACCCCCCCCCCATTTTTTGTAAACATCTAATAAATAACCACACCCCATATTATTATCCCCCTCTAACCCCCGTTCCCCCTACACCCCCCCCCCCAAATTTTTTTTTTTTTTAACATCTTATAAATTACCACACCCCACATTATACCCCCCTCTCAACACCCCACCCCCCCAACCCCCATCCCCCCCCCCACAATTTTTTTTTTTAAACATCTTATAAATTACCACACCCCACATTATACCCCCCTCAAGGTCACAGTGACTTGAAATAGTACAGTGTTTTCCGGATGATAACTTACATTAGGTCAAAGGTCAAGGTCACAGTGACAAAAAAACGTATTCACACAATGGCTGCCACTACAACTGAGAGCCCATATGGGGGGCATGCATGTTTTACAAACAGCCCTTGTTTCAACACGTTTAGATCATACACGTGTGGTCATGAAGACGTTAATAGTCAACTTTACGACGTGGATAAAAAAAATTATGAATTTTTATGACGCCTTATAACTTTTGTGAAGCGTATTTTGATGCAAACGTATATTTGATATGCCATGTCGTTCTGTTATTCTGTTCCACGTTTCAGCTTCAACATGCGATGAGGGTTGGTACGGTCACGTGCTCTTGAACACGTGCTTTAGATTCCTAGACCGGAAAATGAACTACGCACGCGCAAATGCGGAGTGCAAAGTCTTGAACGGCCGAATAATGCTAGCAAATTCGAAAATGGAACGAGATTTCGTTTCAGTTGCGATAGAGCAGTACAATTTAAAACTAACAGGCAAGGACGATGATTTACTTATTTGTGAAACATGAATAATGGGACTTTTAACAGATATTGTTAATAGCAAAACGCGTTCTTGTGACATAATGATAGCTATAAAAGTTTACATTGAACTAATTGATTGCAGAATATTTATTAACGGTATTAAACTTCATCAAATTTAAAATAAAATATGGATTTTATAAAAGTCATAACCTAAGAAACAATAGAAAGACACATAGAGTAAACGTTTGCACTCATCTTTACGTTCAGTTGCAATTCTTAGTAATTCCGTGTACTTTATTTCTCAGGTGCTCAGTTCTGGATAGAATCAACCAAGGAATCAAGCGTCTGTCAGTATTTCACGTCACAGGGCCTGGTCAGCAACTCGAGCTGTTACGTCACAAATGACGTAGTATGTGTAAAAGATGCAAAGGCCTTGCGTGAGTATTGATATAGGCCTACACTGCAAAAAATCATTCTTATTGTCATGCGATATTGTAATCATAAAATTGTCTTATGGTTGACCAGATCAAGATAGATCTATATCATGCCTTCAATAGTCAGCGTTTTGTTCGAGTTCGACGCAAGCCTAACTTTAAACCACAGGTATTGGGCGCGTGACAAAGTCACTTTAACACTATCATTATGTCATAAAACAACTTTTTTCATAAAAAAAAATTCTGATATAATATATATAAACAAGGTAGGTATCTCTACACAGGAAAATCACCTACAATCAACATTTTAAAGCCATTAAATGCCTAAATGGCGGTCGATTTTCGTAAACAATGTACCATATTTTGGGGAAAGGATGCCTCGTGACGAAAAATGACCACGAACGGCTACTTGCCAGCATAAACTACAAGAAAAACTTCTCGAACTCGTAGAAATGCTAGGTCGGCTTCGATCTGACTGAAGGAGACTCAGTATGGTTTTAAGGCATGGCGACTCAGTATGGGTTTATGGTATGGCGACTCAGTATGGGCTTAAGGCATGACGACTCAGTATGAGTTTAAGGCATGGCGACTCAGTATGGGTTTAAGGTATGAGGACTCAGTATGGGTTTATGGTTTGGCGACTCAGTATGGGCTTAAGGCATGACGACTCAGTATGAGTTTAAGGCATGGCGACTCAGTATGAGTTTAAGGCATGGCGACTCAGTATGGGTTTAAGGTATGAAGACTCAGTATGGGTTTATGGTTTGGCGACTCAGTATGGGTTTAAGGCATGGCGACTCAGTATGGGTTAAAGGTATGGCGACACAGAATGGGTTTAAGGTATGAGGACTCAGTATGAGTTTAAGGTATGACGACTCAGTATGAGTTTAAGGTATGAGGACTCAGTATGAGTTTAAGGTATGACGACTCAGTATGAGTTTAAGGTATGAGGACTCAGTATGAGTTTAAGGTATGGGGACTCAGTATGGGTTTAAGGCATGGCGACTCAGTATGGGTTTAAGGTATGGCGACTCAGTATGGGTTTAAGGCATGGCGACTCAGTATGGGTTTATGGTATGGCGACTCAGTATGGGCTTAAGGCATGACGACTCAGTATGAGTTTAAGGCATGGCGACTCAGTATGAGTTAAAGGTATGAGGACTCAGTATGGGTTTAAGGCATGGCGACTCAGTATGGGTTTAAGGCATGGCGACTCAGTATGGGCTTAAGGCATGACGACTCAGTATGACTTTAAGGCATGGCGACTCAGTATGGGTTTAAGGTATGAGGACTCAGTATGGGTTTATGGTTTGGCGACTCAGTATCGGTTTAAGGCATGGCGACTCAGTATGGGTTAAAGGTATGGCGACACAGAATGGGTTTAAGGTATGGCGACTTAGTATGGGTTTAAGGTATGGCACTCAGTATGGGTTTAAGGCATGGCGACTCAGTATGGCTTTAAGGTATAGCGACTTAGTATGGGTTTAAGGTATGGCGACTTAGTATGGGTTTCAGGTATGGCGACTCAGTATTGGTTTAAGGTATGGCGACTCAGTATTGGTTTGAGGTATGGCGACTTAGTATGGGTTTAAGGTATGGCGACTCAGTATAGGTTTAAGGTATGGCGACTCAGTATGGGTTTATTGTATGGAGACTCAGTATGGGTTTCAGGCAAGGCGCCTCAGTATGGGTTTATGGTATGGCGACTCAGTATGGGTTTAAGGCATGACGACTCAGTATGGGTTTAAGGCATGGCAACTTAGTATGGGTTAAAGGTATGACGACTCAGTATGGGTTTATGGTATGGCGACTCCGAATGGGTTTAAGGCATGGTGTATCAGTATGGGTTAAAGGTATGGCGACTCAGTATGGGTTTAAGGTATGGCGACTTAGTATGAGTTTAAGGTATGGCGACTCAGTATGGGTTTAAGGTATGGCGACTCAGTATTGGTTTAAGGTATGGCGACTTAGTATGGGTTTAAGGTGTGGCGACTCAGTATGGGTTTATGACATGGCGACTCAGTATTGGTTTAAGATATTTCGACTCAGTATGGGTTTAAGGTATGGCGACTCAGTATGGGTTTAAGTTATGGCGACTAAGTATGGGTTTAAGGTATGGCGACTCAGTATGGGTTTATGGTATGGCGACGCAGGATTGGTTTAAGGTATGGCGACTCGGTATTGGTTTAAGGTATGGCGACTTAGTATCGGTTAAAGGTATGGCGACTCAGTATGGGTTTATGGCATGGCGACTCAGTATGGGTTTAAGGTATGGCGACTCAGTATGGGTGTAAGGTATGACGACTCAGTATGGGTGTAAGGTATGACGACTCAGTATGGGTTTAAGTTATGACGACTCAGTATGGGTGTAAAGTATGAGGACTCAGTATTGGTGTAAGGTATGACGACTCAGTATGGGTGTAAGGTATGACGACTCAGTATGGGTTTAAGGTATGACCACTCAGTATGGGTTTAAGGTATGGCGACTCAGTATGGGTTTAAGTTATGACGACTCAGTATGGGTTTAAGGTATGGCGACTCAGTATGGGTTTAAGGTATGGCGACTCAGTAAGGGTTTAAGGTATGGCAACTCAGTATGGGTATAAGGAATGACGACTCAGTATGGGTTTAAGGTATGGTGACACAGTATGGGTTTAAGGTATGACGACTCAGTATGGGTTTAAGGTTTGGCGACTCAGTATGTGTTTAAGGTATAAAGACTGAGCATGGGTTTATGGTATGGCGACTCAGTATGGGTTTAAGGTATAACGACTTAGTATGGGTTTATGTAATGGCGACTCAGTATGGGTTTAAGGCATGGCGACTCAGTATGGGTTTAAGGCATGGCGACTCAGTATGGGTTTAAGGTATGACGACTCAGTATAGGTAAATGGTTTGGCGACTAAGTATGGGTTTAAGGCATGGCGACTCAGTATGGGTTTAAGGTATGGCGATTCATTATGGGTTTAGATATGGCGACGCAGTATGGGTTTAAGGTATGGCGACTCAGTATGGATTTAAGGTATGACGACTCAGTATGGGTTTAAGGCATGGTGACTCAGTATCGGTTAAAGGTATGACAACTCAGTATGGGTTTATGGTATGGTGACTCAGTATGGGTTTGAGGCATGGCGACTCAGTATGGGTTTAAGGTATGGCGACTCAGTATGGGTTTAAGGCATTGCGACTCAGTATGGGTTTAAGGTATGAGGACTCAGTATGGGATTATGGTTTGGCGACTCAGTATGGGTTTAAGGCATGGCGACTCAGTATGGGTTAAAGGTATGGCGACACAGAATGGGTTTAAGGTATGGCGACTTAGTATGGGTTTAAGGTATGGCGACTTAGTATGGGTTTAAGGTATGGCACTCAGTATGTGTTTAACGTATGGCGACTCAGTATGGGTTTATGGTTTGGCGACTCAGTATGGGTTTAAGGCATGGCGACTCAGTATGGGTTAAAGGTATGGCGACTCAGTATAGGTTAAAGGTTTGGCGACTCAGTATGGGTTTAAGGTATGGCGACTCTGTATGGGTTTAAGGCATGGCGACTCAGTATGGCTTTAAGGTATTGCGACTTAGTATGGGTTTCAGGTATGGCGACTCAGTATTGGTTTAAGGTAGGGCGACTCAGTATTGGTTTGAGGTATGGCGACTTAGTATGGGTTTAAGGTATGGCGACTCAGTATAGGTTTAAGGTATGGCGACTCAGTATGGGTTTATGGTATGGAGACTCAGTATGGGTTTAAGGCATGGCGCCTCAGTATGGGTTTATGGTATGGCGACTCAGTATGGGTTTAAGGCATGACGACTCACTATGGGTTTAAGGCATGGCAACTTAGTATGGGTTTAAGGTATGACGACTCAGTAACTCAGTATTGGTTTAAGGTATGGCGACTCAGTATGGGTTTAAGGTATGACGACTCAGTATGGGTTTAAGGTATGGCGACTCAGTATGGGTTTAAGGTATGGCGACTCAGTATGGGTTTAAGGTATGGCGACTCAGTATGGGTTTAAGGTATGGCGACTCAGTATGGGTTTAAGTAATGGCGACTCAGTATGGGTTTAAGGTATGGTGACTCAGTATGAGTTTAAGGTATGGCGACTCAAGATCGATTGATCACGCTTTCAATTAAAAATGTCTCGTTTTATTTTGGCAATGGTGGTAAACTATGCTAGCAATACCTCTGTATGTCTATTGCGCTATTTAATGTTGAGTATCCTGTCTTTCTAGATCATCAACGAACTTCAGACTCAATTCACACTTTGCAGAATGCCAACTTTAAAACCTTTAAATCAAAATTTCTACAAAATGTTGATAGAATTTCCTAAAACGTGTGTTGTTTTTGTATTATATAATCGGTTATGCCTTTGAGTGATTTAGGTCTGAATCGCAAAGTGTAAACAAAACGACAAAACATGTGCACGTTTGTTATAGTGTTCCGGGTAGACATAACCATATAATTAAGTCTGTGAAAACATCACAGCATGCCAACAACTGTTTAAACAGTTTTCTTAAAGAACTAACCCATTTAAAGCTTTTTTCCTTACTTTATAGCTGTCCTCACAACCAATAATCTCCCCTACCATGGCGGTGAGCCGTCCCACGCTCAAAGCGCCGGAGTGAAAATGTTCCAGTCAACGAAACGGGACAGCACCCTGACTTGTGAACTCAGCAGCGCAGCGACGGAACTTCCGGTTCTGTGGTTCAAGGACGGCATCCTTCTGGAAACAAAGGACAAGAGTTAGTGCTCTTGTTGTTTTTTGCTTAATGTTTTGTATTGTTGTGTTGACTTTTTCTAAACATTCAACTATCTTGTGTTTGTTCTGTTCTTTTTTTTGCTTTGAAAACATTGTCAGTATTCATTGTTGTTCCTTAAGAAAGAGACAAAAGAAAATCTAGCTTATTCGACCAATTGACTGGTTACTTATATGACTGATTGTCCGATGCTTATATGACTGATTGCCCGATGCCTTATATGACTGATTGACCGAAAACTTATATGACTGATTGGCTGATAACCTATATGACCGATTGACTGATGACTTATATGACCGATTGACCGATGACTTGTATGACTGACTGACCGATAACTTATATGACTGATTGACTGATGACCTATATGACCTATTGACTGATGACTTATATGACCGATTGACTGATGACTTGTATGACCGAGTGGCCGATGACTTATATGACCGAGTGATCGATGACTTATATGACCGAGTGATCGATGACTTATATGACCGAGTAACTGATGGCTTGTATGACCGATTGACTGATGACTTATATGACCGAGTGACCGATGTCTTACATGGCCGATTGACCGATGACCTATATGACCGATTGACTGATGACTTACTAGTATATGACAAATTGATTAATGGCATCTATGAACGATAGACTGATGGCTAAAATGACTGATTGACTGGTGACTTATATGACCGATTGATTTTGATATAGGGTAAACGCTTTCTGAAATGGACATAACAGAACGGTTAATAAGTCATCAATGAGTTATATTAATATATGTGCACTCCACATGTTATGTATTATCATTTATCAATTCCATGAACAGCGCAGACAATAGACACTTCATTCTGTCTGTTTATAAAAATCATGATCATTTTATATGTCAACATCTCTGACAAAGAAGTACGTTTTGTTTTAAAGTATACCAAAATGTCAATGCTAGTCCACCTATCTTACAGGGCAGACAAAAGACACATCTCTCGTGCTGAACGAGAATCTCGTATCCGCCATGTCTCGCGCACTGGGCCGCCATGCGAGACTTCCGGTATTGCAAGGAAGCTACTGGTGCGAGGTTTGGGACCGCATACACTTGCAGAGGGAGAGGTCAAGGTCATATGCCGTCAGGTTCTCAGGTGTGTACTTTTTTATACCAAAACAAGACAAGAGTGCGGAATGTGTTGGGTTGTGTGTTAAGTTGAAACCTCTTTAGTATACCCGATACATAATATAGGGGGTATACTGGAATGAAGCTGGGCGTCTGTCCGTCTGTTTGTCCGTATGTCCGTAGACCGAAGCAGATAACATAAGGAGTTTTCCTACGTTTTTTAGTATACAACTTTCAAATATAACGTATTTTTCAAAATGATATAACGTTTTACATTTTCGATTTTTGTTCATCCTACGTTGAAGATTCACTACTGTTTTCTTGAAATGAACATTTTTCATTTTAGACATTCTATTCAATTCATTCATTTATTTTTATTTGACATATGACAAACATAGTTGGACATATGTGTCACATTATTGCATAAGCTTAAATGTTTTGATATATTTTATTTAGATGTGATTTCTTACCACGGCTCGATGAAACTTCCGGCGTTTAGCGACGCCGACGCTCTGCTATTCAATATGGTGAACTTGGAGTCTCCGGTACTAGCAGCGGCGGAAATGGATATGAAAACCGTGTTCGGAGACACGCTGCCCCAGATTCAGGCCCGTATGCCGGAAGTTACGGGCGTTTTCACGTACATTGATCGAGTTACTTTAGGGTACGTTTTCGATTGCAGAATGAAAAGCCCATAACGCGGTATTTTGACGCTGAGCATATTTGTTTGACTGAAGACATGATTAAATTCTCGGTGCTTGAATTTGTGCGCAAGGTTTGATTTTCAAGTAGGAAGATACGGGAAGCGTTGTGGATGAAACGCTTACGCACTGCAGGGCCAAGGAATGCAATGTGAATGACTGCTGGATACCAGCTCAATCTTCCTTTTGCTCGAAATATTTAACGAAATTGTTGTAATGACTATATGAATCAACATATATTGAAGACAAATACGTCATTGTTTTCTGCATTGACTCGTCAGCTTTGTGCAGTGGCGATAGCACAGCCAATGTGGTTTAGATTTGGCGTTGTTATTTTCTCGTTGAACACTACCCAATACCCTGCGCCGCCACCCTAAACTATGGGCGGCGAGTGGGATTTATGGATGTCATTATGGGGACTAATATATTTATGTATAAAGCAATAGTACACTTTTCTGCAATTTATTTTATTAGATCCACTCAATAAACAAATAATAAACTTATGACGTGTTAACAAGATTTATTTTGTATAGCTCTATATGCCCGTGTAGACTATATCTTTACTATCTAATGGCAGTTTTTCTTCTATATGCTTTCACATATGCGGACTATTATCGCTTTTGATACGTCTTCTACTACGTTGCCCCTTTGTATTTTTACAGCACGCATGTTGTGGAGTACCACACCTACTTCACGCTCTCACGAGACTACACCGGCGCCGACGAGGCGGCGATGTACGAGCTTGTGAAGAGCGCCCTGCTCACTACGCTGAGCAACCGGGAGTACATGTCGCGACTTCCGGGCGGCACTCCGCCCCGGGCATTCAGCGAGATGCACCTTCATAGCACAGGTGAGCGCTTGTCGTCTGCGATAAAAGTGCGTCTGTACGGTCTTTTATACACTGGATTGTCACTTATTCCCTAACATTCGCAGATTAACCACACAATTGCAATTTGAAAGAACACTGAAAACTATGCAGTCGCCACACTACAAGGCCGGAATTATGTGTCTGTATACTATTGGTGACGTTCACAGACGCCCGCAAAATATTATTGATGTTAAAATCGCAATCGAACTAAATATTTTTTGCATTTTTTTGCATTTTTTTGTTAAGGTGAAAGAAAAAAAAAACAATTCAAAAGTTTTCTTCATGCGTCAACAATGACAAGAATATCTT